>NC_056746.1:815335995-815350995 GCF_019279795.1 Protopterus annectens
ACACTATGCTTTACTCTTCATACTATATGATTACTTGTATTACATCATACCATGAACCATTACTACAGTTTTAATGAGCACAGTGTATACTGAATTATTCTGTGTCATACAGCAGTAATGGTTCATAATATGTGGTTATACATACTATGAACCAAATTTTACATACTAAATATGTTCACTTACACTGCATTGTGCTATGACTTGTGCAGTATACATTGCATATGCATTTACTGCATTCATTTATGCAATGCAATACTGTCACTCATACTTTCACTTAAACTATGTTTTATTTTCATTTATGCTGTGATATTGTGACTTATATGGTGCATTTTGAAAATCTATTTATACTATGTTGTAAGGTGATTTTAGTTTGCTTATTGCGGACTCTGTTAATACAACATCATACTGTGACTTATATAATACGTAATCTATATTCAGGTAAAACATGACATATTGTGATTATATTTCACAAACTGTATATGCTAGCTATATCACACTGACTTGCAGCATATGCTGTAAGATATTTCATACTATAAATACATCAGATATACTTTGTCATTGTATGACTTAAAATGTGAAAACTGAATATTTACTGAGTTCAGCTGTTGAGATTATACTGTTGACTCAGTATATTCATTTAGCATGTTTGATATATATATGGATCTACTTTTATTGCACGAAAGTATGTTTAACTGAACAGCAAAACAACGAGCTGATACAACCGAACACCCACTTTAATGGAAACACTTATACAAGAAGCAAACATTACCGAATCCAGCATAGATGAATATGTGTTTATGCACCCAAGTGCTACCAGTGCTCATAAATTAGATAAACCCACTCCATCAATAAACTCTGTAGCACAGTGTAGCAATTCAAAGTGAAGACTAACAGAAATTACAATAACATCATAGAAATGTATAACATGTGTCTCCGCTCGCATCTTTAAAAGGGTAGCGATGGGTCTCACATAATCCACGGTGTCATACTCTTCCTTATTATCAAATATTGTTTGAAACTGCTGCTGTCTCCATAGTAATGCTCTCTTTTTATAGGAAGGAGGACAGGCTGCAGACACCCTAAATCTGATCTCATCCACTCGGTTCTGCTCTCTCACAATCACAGTTAATACACTGTACAAATCACAGACATGCTTGCCAGTAATGCATTTAAATCTACGATGCCAATCTTCAACAATATTCTGTGTTCTTGGCAAAAACAGCTCATTCAAGATAGAAATATTCCAGAAATGTATGGAGTAACAGTGACGGAAACCTAATACAAGCTGTAGAATGGGTACTGAATGGCCGAGGTTTCCCATACAAATATCATTCCGCAAAATAACTTACAAGGTCTTTACCTTCAACTGGAAAGCACTCCTTCATCCTGAAAAGCTAATGCTGCCAGTTGTTTAACTGCTAATTGGAAACATGTTAGAATTATACAGAGAGCCCAAACCAAGAGATTGTACCTTCCGCCAAATATTCCTTCCATTTTGGGAAATATCCCTTACATGTCACATTATTTATATTTTAATTTAAAGCTTTTGACAGCAGCTATCTCAAAGACACATAGAATGTAAGACACATCATATTCTGAGCTCTCCTTACTAAACAACTCAAACAGACACTGCCACATGTAATTGTAACAGGGAAGAGACTTCTTACTCATTAAACAAAATACCAAAGGCACACTCTTATGATGTGCTCCATACTTCACTAATGAATGGTGTATAACAACATTTTATGCAGGTGTAAAAGCCCCCCTGTAGCGACCATGTGGGAGACTGTACTCCTATATCCCTTGCTAATTATATATACCAAATCCCAGCTGTCTGGCGATCCCACCAAACAAATGCCTGCATCCTGCGATGAACCATCAGATAGACAAAACAATCTTACTAATTAATTTCAGTGCAACAAACTTACAAACACCATGATCCCATAAATCTGTGTGTGTGTGTGTGTGTGTGTGTGTGTGTGTGTGTGTGTGTGTGTGTGTGTGTGTGTGTGTGTGTCTGTGTGTGTGTGTGTGTGTGTGTGTGTGTGTGTGTGTGTGTGTGTGTGTGTATGTATATACATATATATATATATATATATATATGGATTTACTTTCATTGAACGAAAGTTCAATCCACTGAATTTAACTTACCTGACCTTAATCCACCAAAACTCCACTTAAACGAACCAGTGGACTGCCGAATTCCTTTCACAGGGAAAGGAACCACTTGACCACCATGGTGAACTGTGCCTTCTCTCCGTGTAGTGCGATCTCGGAGTTGGAATATTTAAGTAGGGGGGGTGTGGGAGAGCGGAGCGAAGCCCCCCTCTTTTTAGTGGGTTTAGTTGTCTTCCATTTCCTTTGGTTTCCATGGTGGTCAAGTGTTTCCTTTCCCCATGAAAGGAATTTGGTGGTCCATTGGTTCATTTAAGTGGAATTTCGGTGGATTAAGTTCGGGTAAGTTAAATTCAGTGCATAGTACTTTTGTTCAATGAAAGTAAATCCATATATATATATATATATATATATATATATATATATATATATATATATATATATATATATATAAATATATATAGTTAATATATATATATATATATATATATATATATATATATATATATATATATATATATATATATCTCTACACAGACACACACACACACACACACAAGTGTGTGTGTATGTGTGTGTATATTTGAAATAGAGAGTTCCTGAATTACACAATGCTTTACTGTTACATATACTGAGAATATTTTATATATGATCATGATTTTCTAAGTTCCTTTTAATCAAAATATCACTTAATTGAAAAGGGTAAATAAAAATGGAAAAATCAAAGCCCTGATTGAAGTTGGGGAGAGAAATCGCCCCAGACCTCCATACAGGGAGATTTGTTCCTGCACTCCTTTATTTAATATAACATATTCTGAAATTGCACAACCTCTGTGGAGATAATGACATCACAGCAAAATGATCTATTGCTTAAAATTGGTTTTGAATACTTATATAGACACCCTGTATATGTATATTCTGTTACACTCTATGTCATTCTGTGATTATACTGAGCACATTGTATCTTTAATTATACTATGTCATACTGTGCTTATACTGTACATGTATGTCCTGTCATTCTTATATTGTGCACACACTGTTGTAGCTACACGGCAATAGTAAGTGATTATACTGCATACTGTATACTCAGTATTACAAAAGCGTACAGGAATTTATACACTAAAGTCTGGGTATTGAGTTGTACTTTGTGATTATACTGTACATGCTGTATGTCCTGTCAAACTTATATTGTGTACACACTGTTGTAGTTACACAGTGACTATTAGTGATTATACTGCATGCTGTATATCCAGTATTACAAAAGTGTACAGGGATTTATACTCTAAATTCTGGGTATTAAGCTGTACTTTGTCTTAATATGATATACTGTGCATTGCATTATATTCATTGTATTATGTCATATTGTATTTTTATTGAGACTACAGTATGCCATACTGTGATTATACTGTATACTCAGTTATACTATGTAATTCAGTAATTAAACTGTGCATATGGTGTATTCAATAGACTATGTCATACTAATACTTGTACTGTTTATTTTATTAAACTAAGGCATCTACTAATCATACTGCGCATACTGTTTACTTGGTTATACTGCATCATTCTGTGATCGCTATTGTGCAAAGTGCGTGTTCAGTTATATTGTAACACACAGTGATTATGGAGTGCACACTCTATATTCACTTCTATTGTGCCATACAGTTTGATGTATATTCAATTACCTCATGATGTATAATGATTGTCCTATGCATATTCTACACTCTATTATACTGTTCATACTATATATTCAGTTATTCACCCAATGCTGTTGAGTCGCATAGAACTGTTATAGCAACCCCATGAATAAGCAGCAATATCCATACATTATACTATGCAGGTTTGGCATGTATATAGATTACCAGGGTTTGCTTCTGTGTCCCATTCACAACTATGGACAATTTAGAATCACTAATCCATCTACTGCATGCCTTGAGGATATGGAAGGAAAACAGAGCACCTGGGAAAAACCCATGTGAAAACAGGGAAGGCATGCAGACTCTACACAGGAGGCACTCCAGCCCAGAAACAAAGAAAATGGTGTTGCAAGATGACAATGCTACTCACTGTGCCACAGTGCCACCCAAATATTTAGTTTTAGCTTGTGATAATGTGATATACAATGCATACTGTTTATTCATATGTATGCCATACTTTGAATTAAACTATGCATTACATTAATATATGTTTTCTCTATATACTCATATTTATATTATTTTATTTACTTATCCATGCTTTATTGAGTATATTACTCAGCTTGGGAAAACTATTTTTTTCAGCAGATGATCATGAGAGAAAATCCATAATGCATACAATGGAGTAACTGAAAAATTCTCTAGTGAACATAGGAAGTTACTAGGCTATTGGCCCTGAGGCCCTTATAAGCCTAGCCAGGAGTTTAGCCCATGTTTAGACAAGTCAGTACCCAAAGCCCCTGTCCAGCAGGGACACAGGTGGAATCTCAGGGGTGTATTTTCTGTTTCCCATCCAGTTATCCAGGTTGCACTTGAAAAGGGATAATGAGGTACTCTGCTTGACATGGAGAGGGAGTCTATTCCACAGATGGATGAATCTCTGGGACACACATCTGTCCCGCCAACAAGTCCCACTGATGTCACAGACCAGGCAGAGGACACGTGTGTGGGTTACTGGAGTGGAGCTTGACTTGCAGATATGCAGCAGTCCCATCAAGGTGGGGTCTGAGATTGCTTTGCATGCCACACAGAGGTCATCTCTGAGGAGTCGGTATGAAACAGAGTAGAGGGACAAGGCTTGCTTCTGCACTGCTTAACATGCAGGAGGATGTTTATTTCAGAGGGGTGGAAGGTGCTAGGTTATAAAATGGTCCCCCCACCATGTTTTACCTGCTGGTGAAGACTTGTGCCCTAGTTCTAGTATTGATGGAGATATTGTACTTGTGGAGAAACAGAAGGTCCAGGAAATCAGGTCTCTAATGATGCAGTAAACAAGAAATATATCCCCTCAAAGTCAACAAGATACTGAAAAATGGGATAGAGCTTCCAGTTCTCTTAGTAGCTCAGGGACTCTATTATGTCTCTGATCTTTTTGGGTAGGAAGATTTGTATTCTGTTTTACATGCACAATTCATCTGAAATCGGATGTTTTACTTCATAACTGGCTTAATCAATGCTGAGTACAAGAAATGTATTACCTCTTTAGACCTTGACAATATTCCCCTGGCAATTAGGCGGGCTACATAAAATAATTTTCTGACAACCACTGTTACATGGTCAAAAAAGAGAAAGCTATTAACCTGAGTATGAAGGTCTCCAACTACATTTTTGTTTTGTAAAGCTGTTCTGTCAAGACAGTATGATGAGAGAAGGATTGTCTACCAAATGTGATGCTACCCTTTTTAGCATTTAGTTGCAACCAATTTTTACTACACCAAGAGTTTACTAGGAGGAATCCATTCTGGATGTTTTGAGCATCCTAGGGTGACATAAACACCCTCAATTTGCAACTCATTCGCAATTTTTTTTTTAGCCAGAGGTTGTGGTGCTCTGCTAGGAGATCTAGAAAGTAAATACCAAAAAAGAGAGGTCTGAGCACAACAGCCCAGAGGGAAAGCTCTTGTTACCTTCATACTTTCTGATGAGGTGTCTGCAGCTTGCACTGTTTTGGTTCTTTCAGCCAGCTTGATAGCCATTTTACCACATATGGGTCAATTTTTAAAGCATTTAACTTTTATATGATGACAGCATGGGGAATGGTATCAAAGGCCGTAGCCAAGTCAAGATGTGCCACATGCACTGCATGGCCACCATCTGCAGCCTTGGTAACCCTCTCAAAAAATTTTGCAGATTAAACACACAGGCTCTACCCTTCAGAAAACAGAAGTATTGAACATCACGTCTAACAAGATTCTTCATTTCACAGTTTATGAGATCAGTAATGTTATGCTCCATGGATTTAAAGATGAGGTTTGTAAGGCTGATGGGTCATTTTATGTACGGGTTATCAACTATGCTGCGTGTGTCACTCATCAGGGACAAAATTAGTAGCTAAGCATAAAACTGTTTGAGAAGGGAGTCTACAAGGGCATGTTTAACACTACTAATAATTCTTAGGTGCCATGGAGGAAGCATTTTTTAGTTTTGGTCAGCACATTCAGTCAATGATCTTTAGAGATAACTGAGGTAAGCAAGGGATTCAGATATTTCAGAGCTTTACATAAAGTCTCAGTGTAAAAACTGGTACTCTTTTTTATTTTTGCAAGAATATGCCAGTTGGTCAGAACAAAAGGCCCCAATTACGAATGAAGTTCTGAACAATATACAATATTGTTTTTTAGTTTTATAACAAAGCTAAAGAAAGATTTATATTAATTTTGGTGTCAGGGACCAACCCAAGTTGGTGGAGCTGATAGTGTTCTTCAGGTTTTTTTTTTTGTAATGCTTTTGAAATTATCCTTGAGAAGACAGATTTTGGATCTACTAAATTAAACAGTTCTCTTCTTTTTCTTATAAAATTTACTTATAGTTGTAGACCACCAGGGTGGTTTGTTTTTGAATTTTCCCACAATGTTTGGGTTTCTAAATGGCTGCAGAATTCTATGATGAAGCTTGCTGCTTTATTAAAGGTCTTAGGAGGTACAGTCATAAATTAATTATGATATTTCATCACATAATAAGTTGAGGTTGGCATGTTTGTAGTCCTAAATTCAGTGAGGTTAGCTGTAGCAGCTTGTGGGAGTTTAAATGAGAAAGTTACGCGTTTATGATCAGACTTCACTGGGGAAGGAAACGGTAAAAAGAGTAGTGTAACAGAAAGCCACATTTGTAATAATCAAGTCAAGAATGTCATGTCATCTAGTACGTTTAATTACCAACTGCTAAAAAGAATTTTTGTTTATTAAGTCTAGAAATTGTTGGACATATAAATTGCAGTTATAGGTGTCCCAGTTTATTGAAGAGTATATGAAATCACCCCAAATACAGTTTTTGTTAATAGGCTGATCATTTAGAAAACTGTGGAATCGTACATGGTCATGTGGTTGGATGGCTGTGTAATGATGAAGCCGTTTATGTCACAAACATAAGATACAGGGCTTGATTCTCTCCTGTGGTCATGGTATGTTTACTGGCTAGATGTGTCATAGTCTGCAGATTGATTATTCACCTACAAAGTATTAATACCTATGAACTACAAAGAGGACAGAGGTGTTCTGCAACGCACTACTAGTTGATAGTTAATACATTTACCATGCTGATATCTGCAACACTGAACAAAACAGCCCGGTGCATGCAATGCCCAAAAGCTCCCAAAATCAGGCATGATGGTAAGATGTCCAACTCTAGAGCAGTTCTCACATGTTATGACACTACAACTTATACTGCAAAAGTAATCCTTACTATGTGCACCTTATCTAAGTGGAGTCAATACTGGATCGCATGTAATCGACTCGGCCATATAATATTTTATTCGAGGAGTATGCCATTCATACATTTAGCACAGGCAAAGCAGACAATTTCAAGATGAAGCCAAGGATCTCAATTTTATACCATACTTCACAGTCTAACTAGGTGCATTATATAGGGTTCCAGTAGGGGTGGATATGCAACTTATGTTTAGAGAAGAGAATATACTGTATGCCCAGAATATATTCTTATTGAGATAGCATTACAAAAAGCAGAAAAAAAAACATTCGTACATCTCCAGAAAAGGGGACTTTTCAACAGAAAAAGATACCATCAGAGCTACACAAAAATTCTTACAGGCACAGTGGTACACTTTCTACCATATTATTTGTTTAATCCCCTCGATACTTCTAAAAACTGCCAAAAAAATGAGGGAGGGACCTGACACATGACCATTTAAGTGCAAGTCCCCAAAACTATTTTACAGTGAGAGTCTAGTATATTACAAAAACTAACTGAGGAAAACAACAAACAAATGATAAGTAGAAAATACCACAAGAAGAATGAAAAAACACTCAAGTTTAATTAAAAAAGTAAATAAATCCAGTAACATGAAGCGCTTTTCGTCCAATGACCGGACTTCTTCAGATAAAAACACTCAGTCAAATATAGTTTTAAAAAGAAGATACTCTCCACCCAACAGGTTTTCAACCAATCATTTTAACAGAACTCTAATACGCAGTGCCAAAGTTAAAACACACACAGACTCGAAGAGTGCATAAAACCAAAACCCACAGCAACTAGTGTGTTGTATATTGAAATGTTAAATGCATAAACAACAAACATAACAATAACATTAAAAATCAAAGTAAACGCATATACAAATATATATGTATGTGTGTCACAGTATGACCATGACCACAGTATGCTAGACATGTAAAAACATTTAACCCATTAAGGCAATACCTAGTTAAAAACCCAGACGGAATAGCCAAAATATGTACAGGCACCTTAGGAGGGGACTACACTGCTTACTGTGTGAAAAACAAAAGGAGTTATAATGTAACTTCATATAAGTCCATATATTATTTTTTACAATTCTCAGGTCTCTTAGTCATGATACTAAGTGCAGACGATTTTGGCTATTCCGTCTGGGTTTTTAACTAGGTATTGCCTTAATGGGTTAAATGTTTTTACATGTTTAGCATACTGTGGTCATGGTCATACTGTGATACACATACATATATATTTGTATATGTGTTTACTTTGATTTTTAGTGTTATTGTTATTTTTATTGTTTATGCATTTAATGTTTCAATATACAACACACTAGTTGCTGTGGGTTTTGGTTTTATGCACACTTCGAGTTTGTGTGTGTTTTAACTTTGGCACTACGTATTAGAGTTCTGTCAAACTGATTGGTTGAAAACCTGTTGGGTGGAGAGTATCTTCTTTTTAAAATTGTATTTGACTGAGTGTTTTTATCTGAAGAAGTCCGGTCATTGACTGGACGAAAAGCGTTTCATGTTACTGGATTTATTTACCTTTTTAATTAAACTTGAGTGATTTTTCATTCTTCTTGTGGTATTTTCTACATATTACAAAAACTAATTTACCTATCTTCAGTATCTGTATTATAAAACCCCAAAAAGTTCTGGTCAATTTGTGGTTATCCAGCAAATCACTGAGGAGTTAAGTTATTAAATAAGGACAACACAATCCACAATAGCATAAATCATGTTATTCTAGCAGCTAAGTTTATAAGAGCAATATTTACCATAGGGACCTTTGTCCCCCTTATTTAAGGTTCTATGACATCTTTTTGAGCTAAAAGATTATGTACTGAGGGCAGTGGAAATACACGACAAATCAGGTACGTTCTGCAAAACTAAAGAAATATACCCAATTTTCCTTGTATTTTTGCCCTGTCTGTCATGCCTCTAAACTGTCTTGATTTTACAGTAAAAAAAAATCCTTTCTCTGTTGCTTTTTTTCCACAGCACTGATGTACCTGGTGAGTTTAGGAATGCAAGTCCCATACATATGTGCAATACAGCAACAAAGGGGAAGAATGCAGAAACAATGCAGAGGAACTCCATGGCACCATTATACAAAGACATTATTTAAGAATGTCCATATTCATTAAGGATATCCACACCTCCAGCCCAGTTGCTCAACATAACACATCCGAAAGTGCAACTAACACTGGGCAAGACTGCAATCCAGGTTGTAGCTTGTTACAGATCCCCCACCATGCCCCAGGATTCCCAGTCTTCATTTCTTAAGATACTGGAAAATATTAAGGTACAACACAATACCTTAATTATGGGTGATTTCAACTACCCCACCATCAACTGGGAAAACTTCTCATGTACCAGCTCATTCGCTCAACATTTTCTGGAATTCATAAATTCCAATGCCTTGGATCGGCTTGTCCACACCGCCACCAGGGGCAGAAATATCCTGAACCAGGTCATTACCGGTATGGGTAACCGGTGTTCCACATCAGAGGTCAACTCCTCGCTGGTCAGATCCAACCACAAGTTAATCACCCTAGACATCCATATCCTCCCCCCCCCCCCATTAAGGAAACCACCATCAAAAACTACTCCAAAGCCAACTTCATGCTTCTTAAGACAGAAGTGGCAAACTTCACGACATCTATGCAGATGGAAAATAGAGGTATGACTGCTGAATCATACACAAATGCACTGTATAAGCACATAAACACGTGCATGGATCGTGCCATCCCCAACAGAACCAAGATGCCATCCTCCAAAAAAAGGAAGCCAATCTGGTGGCCTCCTGCCATAAACAAACTCTACAACAGAAGGAAGAAGCTGTTGCAAAAAAAGAGTAAAATCCCAAGATTTGAGGAACTCCCTGGTCAGCCTCAGCATGAAGCTCAGATCACTCATAAAATCCTCCAAAGCCAGTTATGAAAATAAAATTGCCACTGATTCCAAAGACAACCACAAAGCATTCTACAGCTATGTCAATAATCTCATTGGCAACACTCAGATCTGCTCTGAGCTACAGCACAATGGCACTAAATACACAGAACCAACCGATATTGCCAACATTCTGGCAGATAGGATCAGTGCTAACTTTACCCACTCTCATCCTCCAAAGGGCCCATATTAATACCAGAAGAATGCAAAGCCCCTGTAATCACAGATGAATAAGTAAAGACCACACTCTCCAAAGCCAAGAACACAGCATCCATGGGACCAGACAACATCTCAGGCTGCGTACTGCATGAACTACAGAATGAACTGGCACCCCACATAAGTACCATGTTCAATCATAGCCTCACCTCAGGCTATGTGCCTACTGAATGGTGCACAGTGATGGTTATCCCACTCCACAAAGGGGGTGCCACCACAGACCCTGGAAACTTCCACCCCATTAGCCTGACGAGCCTGGTCTGCAAGGCCATGGAACGTATCATACTGGAGCTTATAAACAAAGATATAGGTAACCTCCAAACCCTAGACCCCACTCCGTTTGGGTTTGTGAAAGGTAGATCATGTCTACTAAACCTGATTGACTTCTTTGAAGCAGTCACTAGAGCTGTAGACAAGGGTAAGGTAGTGCGCACAGCCTATCTTGACCTCGCCAAGGCTTTCGATACCATCCCCCCCTCTGGGATTATAGATAAACTCACTAAACTGGGCATAAATCCTTATGTCACAAGATGGGTGGCCAACTGGCTCACTGACAAAACCCAGAGAGTAAAAGTAGCTGACTCCAAATCCGACTTCAGACCAGTGACAAGTGGAGCACCACAGGGTTTGGTCCTGGGCCCTCTCCTGTTTGGCATCTACTTCTCTGAAGTGCAGGCCAAGACAGAAGGTTTTTGGCTAACAAAGTTCACAGATGACTGCAAACTGAGAGCCATAACAGGATCACCTAATGATGTAGACATTCTACAAAAGGGCTTCACAGAGACAGATGCTTGGTTTCAAAGTCATGGCTTCAAGCTCAATGCCAAGAAGTGCATTGTCATTCCCTTTGGGAAAAACTCAGCATCCATGAACTACCACATAGGCAGTAGCTCACTAAACACTGAAAGTGTGATAAGAAACCTTGGGACACAGGTGGACAGTAGTCTCTCCTTTGATAACCACATCGCCACAGTAGTCAGGAAATCCTTCGACGTGGCACACCTCATCACAAAAGGGTTCTCTTCTAGAAAAAAGGAGGTCATTGTTCCTCTCTACTCATCCCTCATCAGACCCATTATAGAGTACAATGCCCCATTTGGCATGTATCTCACAAGACACCTACAATTGGAAAGGCCACAGAAATACCTCACTAAGAGGATTACTGGCCTCAAACAGATGCCATATGCAGACTGTCTCAAAAAAACTCCAGCTCTACTCTGTCTCATATCGCCTACTCAGAGGTGATCTCTGACTAACATACAAAGCTATGTCAAACCCACAGCTGTTGGACATGCTACATTTAAAGAAATCCCAATCCCTCTGAACTACATGCTCCAGGGACCTCAACCTTGTCACCACAATAAACAGAACATACTGGAGGGATAGATTCTTGTCCCAGAGACTTTGCATACTCTGGAACAAACTACCCATTCATTTCAAGCAAAGATCCTCATTGGCCCTCTTTAAGAAAAATCTTTACGACTGGATGGGAAATAGAAATTTAACCCCAGGGATCACCTCTGTGGCACTTCTTGACAGGGGCATAGGAAAATAATTTTCTTGGGTGGCGAAAGCCAGGGAACCTTTGTGGCTAGGCTTATACAGGCCCCAGGGCTGATAGCCTAGTATCTACCTATGAACCTATGAAAATTATTTCTTTCTTAAATAATGTTACTGTATAACAGCAATAACTGACTAGTGGATGTGGATATATTATTGAAGACTTGCCCACGGTTGGCTCTGTTTAACGACTCGGGCTTCACCTTTGTGATCAAACCATGTAAACCATGGGTAAATCTTCAATATACACATCCCACTTGTTGGTTATTGCTTAAATACACACACACACACACACACACACACACACACACACACACACACACACACACACACACACACACACACACACACACTGTCAGGTGGACTGAGTTTATTTCCTTCTCCACTTGAACAAACTTTCCACTAGCACAAAACATTCTGAATCTTTAAATGCATTTAAAACAAAATCTTGGTCTCTGGGTAAGACCCTTTGTCTTCGTACATGGAGTATTGCAGTCTGTGTTCTAAAGGGCTCCTAGCTCAGACACAGGAACATATATAAACCATGAGATACCAGTCATGTATACTTCCCTAATTTCATGAAACGTGTACCTATTCACTCTGGCATCAGAGGTAGAATGGTACTAATATACAATTCTACAAAAGTATGTGTTACTTCTGTTAATCAGATGCATAAAATCTTGGCAAAAATGTTTCAAAATTTAAATAATACTCCAAATATCAGATCTGATGCTTGTTATCATTGCCCTAGTCTGAATACTAGAAGTGCTGAATTACTAACAGTGAAATGAGGAATGTTCTGACTATCTGCTTGGGTGATTTCAGCTACCCAAACACAGACAAGGCAAATATTCATGCCAGAGTTTCTTGATCATATTACGACAAACTCAATCAACTGAGTGACTTTCCTACTGATAGTAATACTTGTTTTTTACAAATTTGGTTATTACTATTATTGTTTTTATTATTAATGGGGTTTAAGCATTTGAACCACTGGGAACATGTCACCATTAATAGTTTTGCTCCATTGCTCCACCCATCACTAAGGTATAGGACTTGCACACAAACAGATTTTTAAGAAATAATAAAATATATCACAACTGAAAAGCTAATTGTACAGGAATGAGTGCTGGAATAAGTTAAAACCAGTCATAACTTATAATTTTGACAGGTGTAATAAAAAACCCCAAAAAATGGTAAAATGATACACTTGACTGCCCTGTAAAGAAAAATAAATGTGTGGTTTATAGCAAGTAGAAGACTAAATGTACAACTGGAAAGTTAGGACTACACAGCATTTAAAATCTAAACAACAAAATCATTTGGCTGTAAAACTTGACAGCAAAAATTATTTTACAAATATGAAATGTGAGGAGGATTACAATTTAACCGGGCCATTATTACACTGCACTATGAATGCTGAATAAAAGGATGCAGCATATATACAAGTATTTCAAATCTAGCTCTGTAAATCATATTTTCTCCACCTTACATATGCAAGTAGCCTAGATTATCAGGGAGTTTCCAATTATTAATAATGATATTGGCAAACATTTTCTGAATTTGTTAAGCACACATGCAGTACAGGTTTTGATGACTTAATTGGGTTGCAGTGCATGGAGGTTACACTCAGATATTCTGGAGAAAAAAAGTAGTGCCAGAGTGGAGCGAGACTAGACCTTAACAACTGTTAAGCACCCCGCTAAAGTTGTTAAGGTCAGGTTTTGCTCGAGGCAGTCCTGCTCAGCAAATGAAGACAACAGAACAATAAGATTTGTTTCTGCCTGCTGTCCATACTGATAATGTGTCTCCAACTTCCTCAAACAAACTTAGTTGCTAGAATAACAGAAGTGTTAACATCCACTTTCTGTAGGATGGCTAACTCAAACTCAAATGTATGTCATTATTTAAAGACTTTAATCCTCAGTAGTTTGTCTGAAAACCACAGATTTTATGAGGAACAGACCAAAACTATGAAGTAATAATCTGGATGCCCTGCGAAAATCTAGACAGACAAGAAGTACACACTGCATTAATTACCTCTCTCTTGACAGCCCTTTCCGAGTGTTTTATGGCTTTGAAAGGCAGGAGAGCACTTGGTGATTTTTCCCCTGTAACTAGTAGTACATTGTGCAGATAAAGCTCCATGCATTACAAAGAATTATGTGCTCTTGTCACCGATCATAACCTTAAATTATGTGTTCAAGAAAGATCCCAAGAAATTCATAGGCAGATTATGATCAGCAACCTGATCATAACCCTGCATATTTTATATGCAAGGTGAAGAATGTACTGACGAACCAATTGTCTGAATTGTTTAATACGTTTTTAATGAATGGGGAAATACCTCTTGACTGGGGAACATCACATATTCCCATCCTTACTAACCTCCAGGCATCACAAAAATCAAAACGGGAACAATGTAATAACAAAGTTGCTAAATTTGCAGCAAATACCTCTTTCAGAACCTAGCACTGAATAGCACTAAAAAGTATAAACTGGTCAGAACTGCCCGATCAACTAACCTATAAACAGCTTCTTACTACCAATAAAATTATCCAGCATCCATTTGCTTGTCCAGCACTAAATAATAGTCTACACAATTAGGCTCCCAGTAAACCATTACCTTCCAACTACCAAGAAATCCTTTCTGTCCACAAACCTATCAAATCTGCTGGGCCTGGTCTATAGTCATACCATGTTGCCAAGGCTCGGAACTCCTTACCTGCATCCATCAGGCCAATACCCTCCCTCCCATCCTTCAAAACCTTTCTGAAAGG
>NC_056746.1:815355995-815403495 GCF_019279795.1 Protopterus annectens
GCTTGTGCTATGTACAGGAGCCTTAAATGTGTTAAATGGGCCTATATATCCTCCTAATCATCAATGCGGGTAATCTGCCCTGTTCTGTTGGAAGAATAACCTTATCCCACTTGACTCGTGATGTTTTACCTTCCCAGATAAAATCCTTTAGCTCTTTATTAATTCTTATCCACAACTTGTCCTCTGGTTGATAAAAATATGCCTGACCAGTGTTTAAGACTAAAGCGACTAAACACATTTTAACTGCTTGTATCTTACTACCAATATCAGAGCTTCCTTTTTCTCAGTTTTTGTATTATCTTTTGTTTAATCTCTTCCTACATATCCTTGGATGTCACACCAGTAGCATTTTAATCCATACTCCTAAATACTTCATTTTATCATGTCCCCATAAATATGGCTATTGCTGAACCAGTTTGCATGTGGGTATATAATTTACTGCTGTTGCTTTTGTTTTTGCTTCATTAATTTTGTATCCCCAAAGGTTTGAAACTGTCTCAATATGTTCCAAAGCAAGGTAATGTCTCTTTCTGGTTTTGTCAGGTATAAAATAATGTCATTTGCAAATAGAGCTAACTTTTCTTGACTATTGTACAAATTATATCCTTGAATTTCTGATTCCCTTATTTTCTTTGCCAATGGTTCTAAATATAATGCAAATAAGAAAGGGGACAGAGGACACCCCTGCATGGTTCCTCTGCTCAAACAGAGATTATCAGAGAGGACCCCACCCACTTTAATTTTTGCCTCCAATTCTTCATATATCCTCCTAATCAAGCTTATAATTTTATCAAGGAATGCAAATGCTTCCATTGCAATGCTCATAAAATCCCAGCTTACTCTGTCAAATGCTTTCTCTGCATCAAGACTCACTGTTAACAGTGGTATTTTCTTACATTCCGCTTCACTCTGTATCATCACTTTTCTCTTTTTGTTGTCAAATGTTTGCATCCCCTTCACAAAACCACATTGATCCATATCTATCAATTTTGGTCTCACTTTTGCCATTCTTTTAGCCATTATAGATATAAACACTTTATAATCATGATTTAATATTGAAATGGGCCTATACAAAGCTGGATCTGATGGAAGGATCAATACCTTCTTTAGGTAGTACAACTACTACTGCTTCTTTCCAGGATGTTCAAAATTTTCCTCCTCTTAAGATGCTGTTAAACAAAACCTTCCAGATTTTCATCAGTTTTTTCCCTCCTAGCTTCCAAACATCTACGGTAATACCATCTAATCCTGGGGACCTTCATGCAGATTGGTTATACATCACCATTTTTATCTCACCTCCTTCTATCCTAACTGTTAGCAATAGAGCCTCCTCTCCCTCTACCCTTGGCATATTTAATTCTTCAATAAACATTTCCATTTGTACCTTTTCTTGATTTCCATATTTATCTGCTTTATACAGACTTGCATATAATTTCCAAAAGGTTTCTAATACTTCTACAGGATGTGTTGTTATATTCCATGTAATAGGCTCCCTAAGCTTTCTGACAGCCTTTTCTACATTCTGTTGGCTGAGTAGTTGTACTAAAATTTTTTGTGCTCTTCAGTTATTATCAAAAAACAGGTGCTTAACAGCAATCTTTCTAAAAGGCATATCATCAAGGAAGTCCTGTATTTTCTGTTCAGCATTCTGTAGTTCTTTAATTCTGTTTAATGTGTACCATGGAGCTTTTCTCCCTGGGCCTCCACTAAAAATGGGCTCATACCTAGTAGGACTTACCCAGTAAACAAATGTCAAATACATAAATAAATAAGTCCTGTAGTTGTTCCTCTTCTTGTTCTGTGGGAATCCCCTATTTTGCAATACTTTAATATTTGTCAGTGTGATGATTGGGGAGAGATGGGCAAAGGTTGCCAGCCTAGTCAAATAGAATTTGATGCATAATTCTATCAACTTTATAAATAAATGTAAAATACAGGCTTGTGTTTTTAAATGTAAGAAAACACTGTAAAATGTGAACTTCAAGACTGTTGCAACATTGCCATCTGCTGTAAGGAAAACCAAGCCAAGTATTTCAAATGTGTCTTTTAAAGTTGAAAAGATCTTATGAATCTCTTTAATGTTTTACAAGTTGATTCCAGTGTGTCTGGATGAAGGTTTCACGCCCATTGTTTTAAGACTAAAGGTTATGACCAGAATTTACATGTGGATGGTGCTTTATTGCTCTGGTTTCTGCTAGAGTGTATATGTGAGATGCCTTATATTGTTGTAGTTTACTGAGCAGGTGTTAGCTTGCTAAATAATGCAGTTTGTGACCTGAGAAAACCTAAGTGTCAAAATTATGTAATTTGGGAGGGGCTCAGCAGAGCTGTTGGTTAGTGTTTAAAAACTATTGTTCAGTGAGAGACTAAGAATTTTGATCTTGGAATGTAACCCAGCACTGCTTGCTCTTTACACAATTACGTTTTAGCACTGTGATTTATTGTAGGAATAGTTAAAGCTAGTAAGGATTAATTAGGTATTTTTCTTTTAAATCAGACCTGTACTACTGTATTTTTTTAAGTTTTTGTGTGATCTCTTAACTCTTAGATATCTCTGTGGTGTAGTAGTTTTGTCTTGTGTTTTAATTATTTATTATTAAAATAGTTTTAAAACCTTCTACCTGTGGTTGGTTTATGTAGAGATAAAGTATGCTTTAGAGTACATTATATATTTATAGAGTTTATTGTAATAAGCCCTTCCAATAAGCCTTGAGACTGATTAGCCATACTACCACTGGATTATAATATTGCCCAATAATAATTGGACATCCTTTTAAGGACCTTTTAGTAGCTGATAATTAACTGTGTGGTGGCAGGAATTACTACCGTATGGTCTGGGTAATAGGGGCACAGCTGGAGAACCTGTGCCAGCCTATTCCCAGGAAAGTCTGTGTGGTTGTATGACTTCTTCTCAAAGTGTGTGTGTGTGTGTGTGTGTGTGTGTGTGTGTGTGTGTGTGTGTGTGTGTGTGTGTATGTATCAGCTACCTGGGCAGAGACACGAAGCACTGGTTGGACAAAGAGGGTACTGGATGTTTTAGCTTGCCCAGTTAGGCTGAGACCTGGACACTATAGCTGTGCCAGTGGGGAGTCTCTTTGGGAATCTGGTGAGCAAAGGAGCAGCCAGACTGTGATTTCTGTGTGCACTTAAGGGAAATTGTACATTTCTGTATGTATTAGCTATCCTTTCCTCTTCTCAGAGACGACCTCCCTGGTGTTAATGGTGAGGATTGAGGCTCCTTGGTTGCTGGGCCAGGGCACAGCTGTCACAGTCAGTCCCTCTAAATAATTCTTATTACTTCTTAACCATATCTCTCTTTCTTTTATTTCCACTCTGTTTTTAAATTCTATTTTAATGTTATCATACTCCCTAGCTATATTTTCAGAAGAATTTTCTATCTTTTTCTAGTAGCTCCTGAATAATTTCCACTACTCATTCCTTAGATTCCTCTCTTTTCAACAGATAGCCAGGAAAACACCAGTGTCTCATTTTTATTTCATTACCCTGTGTTTTTATTTTATTTATTACTGGTGCATGATCTGAAATAGTTATTGGGTGTGTATTAAGACCTTCAATTAAATGCACATATTCCTTTGAAATATAAATTCTGTCTAGCCTAGCCTAGTTTTGTATCTTGGGAATAATATGTAAATTCACTCAGAATTCCTAGTACTGAATTCACATCTTCCATACCAAATATTTTCAAAACTTTTTTAAACATCTACCCTCATTTGTTATACTTCCCTTTATGGGTCACCCAGGCACATTTTCACTGTTGCAGATCAAATTCCAGTCCCCACCTATAAGTAATATTTTTTTCTGAATGCTGATTATTTCTCACAGAATTTTCTTTAACTCTGTTATAGCAGTTTTTGGTGGAATATAAATACATGCCCGAATAATCCTCCTCCCTTGCCAGTAGCCTCTTAGTACTACAAATCTGCCATTATTGTCTTCTTTTCCTCTTTTATTACTATTGAATCTCCTCTTGCAATTAATATAAGTACTCCTCTCTTCCTTTGCCTCAGGTATTCTGCTGAATAACCATCCTGAAAACCTTTTTTTTTTATCAAATTCACGTTTAATTTTTCCATGTGTTTTCGTAGCTAGTTGCACTCTACATTGTATAATATAGTTCATTACTATTTCTTGTTTGGATTTATCTGTGAGACCATTAACATTTAAAGGCATTATAGAAAGAATCATATTCTTGAGGGATTATTATTCCCACCTTTTATGTATAACAGATTTTCTGTTAAGTGTCTAGTTCCAGCTTTTGTGTTACATGAATGCACTATTTGACAGGTTAATCTTTTATACAAGGATTTCTTATCATTTCCATTTCAGCCTATGTCACATTTTGCAGAACGTTTTGGTTTACTGAAAACCCTCAAATAAAAATACACACACACACACACACACACACACACACACACACACACACACACACACACACACACACACACACACACACACACACACACACACACACACACACACACACACACACACACAAAATACCCCCTAAAACCTACTAACTTAATAATAATAATACACAAAACTCTGTATATCTTCAAATATTGAGGTTTTACCCCTTAATAGGAAATAAAGTTCCAAACTGACTGCCACACATACAGACTAAAGCTAAACAGAAAGAAAGCTTATCTATGCTAAGATGCATGGCAGAGTCTGTGATTTTATTAGGTGCTGTCTGGTTTTGCCTTATCTTTATAGCTCTCCCAGCTGGGAAACAATTTAATTTATTCAACTCTCTGACCCACTCCTATGTTCACCAACTTCTCACTCATACAACATATATCCAACTGTTTCATCTTTTACTGTCTCCCCTAATTCCTTTACTACCTCTACCTCAAGTCTATATAAACTATCCATAATGCAGTTTTTTAAACCTTCCCACAAAGCTAAGTCAAAACTACACAAACTCCATTTAGCATCTACCACACACTCTCTCCTCACTAAAAACCTACTTTGTTCTGGAGATATCCATCCCAACCCTGGCCCCTCTTCTTCTATCCCCACCATCACTCTCCCCAAAACTACCTCTACACTGCCCACATCTTACTCCTCTAACAGTCACCATCTTCAGTCACAATAATCATCTCCATCCAAATACTTAACTATTTACTCATTTAATATTCAGAGTTTAGCAAATAAAGTTACTGAGCTGCACTCATGGATAGCTCTCAATACCCCTCACATCCTCTCCCTATCTGAAACCTGGCTCAAGCCACAAATCTCAAATAGTGAAATGCTCCAACCAGGTTATAATATCTTCTGATCTGATAGACCTGTAAACAAAGGGGGTGGCATGGCCATCCTCTACTCAAACAACCTTAAGCTCTCACCTTACCCTTCCCCAATTCCTGACTTCCTCCCAGCTGAAATCATCATCCTTATCTGCCATCTGAATCCTCACAAAAAACTTGCAATTACCTCAGTCTACCTTCCTCCTGGTAACAATCTGCCCATTCTTGAAAACATCCTATCCTGGTTCTCCTGCAACATACCATATGAGACACTTATCCTTGGTGATGTCAACATTGATTGGTCCAAACTCACAACTGATTCCCCTCAACTCAGTATCCACCAGCTTCCACTAACTTATAACATCTCCCACTCGCTTCCATAAAAATTCCACCTCCAGCTCCATCATAGACTGGATCCTTACCAATTCCACCCACCAATACCACAATCCCACCACCTTACCTGACTCCTTCAGTGATCATCTCCCTTCCACCATCTTAAGACACTACTCCCATATTCCTAAACCTCACCTTATCAAAGACTGTTGAAAGCTATCAACTTTAAATTCATCCCTATTTAACTCCATTCTCCACAATATAGATTGGTCCACCCTAAAACACCTCCATCTAAACGATGCTGTAAGCACTTTCTATATCATCTTCATGAGTACTCTAAACTCCTTAGCTCCCTCTAGGAAGATCAGAGTAAAATCAAATCATGCTCCCTGGCTCTACAAGGAGACTAGGTCCCTTATGAAACAAAGAGATAGTGCTTGGAAAACCTGGACTAAAACTAAACAGCCACCTCTTCTTCAAAAATACAGGCAACTGAGGAACCTTGCAAAAACACATACAACTAATGACAACAAGTTATACTATAGCTCTTCTCAGCTTAGCAACATATCCAATCCTCGAAAATTGTGGTCAACTCTCAACAACATCCTCTATCCTGGAAAGCCCTCTAATCCCTCCCCATACCCTAACTCTTCATCTCAGGAAACAGCTACCCCCCTGAATAAACACTTTATCTCTTCCGTCCAAAATCTGGTAACCTGTAAGCCAAACTCTACTTCGAAACCCACCCCTCCAAGTCCCACTAACACAACTTTATTTTCATTTGAGCCAGTTCCCATTACTTACATCAAATCTCTACTACTCAAGCTAAAACCTTGCTCTCCTTCCACTGACAATCTATCTCCTACATTCCTCAAACTTGCTGCTGACTCAATTGCTTATCCTATATCTATACTAATTAATCGATCTATTCTGGAATCAACTGTCCCCACCCTTTGGAAATCTTTCTTTACTATCCCTCTTCATAAAGGTGGAAACTCCACTGATTCCTCAAACTACCGACCCATTGCCATTCTGTGCCCCCTCTCCAAGATATTAGAAAAATGTATTCACTCTCAGCTTCTCAATCACCTCCTCACGCACCACTTACTTACCCCTACCCAAAATGGATTTCGTCCTCACCACAGCACCACCACTGCCCTCCTCTCCTTCACTCATATCATTGCAGAGGCCCTAGACAACAATAAACTCATTTCCTGCCTCTTCCTAGATCTCTCCAAAGCCTTCAATACTGTCTCTCATCCTCTACTACTATCCAAACTCACAAATCTTCACCTATCCCCCTCCGCACTTGCCTGATTTAATAGTTACCTATCTGGCAGGGAACAATCTGTCAAATGGCTCTCACCCTCCTCACCTTTCCTTTCCATCTTCACTGGTGTTCCCCAAGGCTCCATCTTGGGACCCCTTTTGTTTAACATCTTCACCAATGATCTTTACACCTCATGCAAAGAATCCTCCCTTATTCAGTATGCTGACGACTCTACACTTATATCCATCTCAAATAATACTCCTGAACTACACTCCCTGACCCAACAAGCCCTACATTCCACTGAACAATGGTTCTCTCACAACCTACTGATCCTAAATCCCAAAAAGACCAAACTCCTACTTTTCCTTCCCCGTTCTCTTTCTCATTACAAAACCTCCTTTTTTATTATATCTTCTAACAATGCAACTATCCAACCTGACACCCACACAAAACTCCTAGGGGTCATTATCGATGACAAACTAAAGTTCAACCTACACATACTCCAGTGTATAAAAAAAAAAAAAAACAGAAACTAGATCTGCTATATCAGAACAAAAAATTCCTAACCCCTGAATCTAGACTTACCCTGGGCCAGGCACTCCTCCTCCCCTCCCTCTTATACACTGCCCCAGTTCTTACCAATATATAGGCCTCCACTCTAAACAAACTCCAACAGACATACCATAAAATAGCCAGATTCATTGCTAACTCCCCATAAAACTCACACCACTGCATTTCTTTAAACTCTCTTCAATGGCTTGAACTTCCCCAATTTCTGCTATCTTATCATTTTCATATGCTACACTCTATTCTTTATAAACCCTCATTCTGTCCATCTCTATCTTCCTTAGTCTCCATCTACATCCCATCCTGGACCCTCCGTACTTCTAACCAACAATTACTTGATATCTACCACCCAAAAATGTCAGTAGGCAAACTACTCTACAAACACGCCCTTGCCCATGCTAGGAACAAACTTCCCCTTGACTTGCGTTCAGTCTCCCACACCTCACACTTTAAAAATGAACTAAAAGCTTATTTTCTCAATTCCAGGACCTGCCCTTGCCATGACCCCCACCTAGTCTTCCTTCCCTTTATGTACCCTCTCATTACACATCTCTCTCCAATGTGTCTACTATGCATTTGCATAATTTTATACAAACAAAAAAATGTATTGTTGACCTATTGAACTATATCAATGTAAAATTATGTTACTAAGCTTCTTTTTAATGCAACTTTAACTATATGCATGTAACCCAACATATGTGAATCTTTTTGCTATAACTGCTATTATATCAATATTGTTTAAAATTGTACTTGTTTAAAAATGTACTACTGGAGCTTTTCTCCGTGGGTCTCCACTGAAAATGGGCCACAAGCCCAGTTGGACAAACCCGGTTAACAAATGTCAATAAATAAATAAATATAAAAATAAATTATGCACTATTTCAGTACCAGATGCATCTACAGAAGTGCTACCAATGGTTAAGGAAATAATTGAACTAGAGGTTTACTAGTGGCTATCATGCATATACTCATTGTATTGTGAGTGATGTTTCAAGCAAGGACTTGTACATTTTTTGTAGTCTTTGTATCCTGCATACTTTCATTTCATTCTTGCACCTTACCTTGTGCCTCATATGCACTTATCAAGTTAAGGTGTATATTTAAAAAGTGGAACATCAGTGGGTATTAATGAACAAAAAAGCCACTGAGAGTAGATGGCTTTTTGTTAGGATCATTGCATTAAAGCAATACCAAAACATAGTAATTGTAAATAAAAAAAAATCATATAAAGAAAAACAAAAATATGACATAGTTCTACATTTTGATTCTTGAATCATGGCTAGTGCAGTGAACTATCACAGCTGCATACTCATCACACTATTGCTTGATTCTTAAAATTTAAATCAGTGTTTTCATCAGCCCTGACTCTGCTCATCCATCTGCTCCTGTCTTCTCATACGTAAATCCAATGAGTGATAATTGCCAGAATGCAGATGTTTAAAGAACATGCAACTGCACACCCAGACCTGGTATATGTAGTTGAAAGTCAGACTGGAAGACCATAAATAAATCACATTATATGACTACTACTACTACTACTATGTCAGGCACACACTACAAATAAATAGACTTGATTTAGCAAAATAAAAGCTGATGAAACAAAACATGGTTATCTTCAGTTCAAGTTCAAATAATGATGCTGTTTACTAGCCACCATTTAGTGCACCTCTCTCCGAGAGGACACATGCCTTTCTGTGCCTGGTGTAGCACAACCTCTGCCTTTACCCATGTTTTATTTTTCCCAGTAGACATATTTGATAGCGTTTCTCATATCATTGTGAGAGTCAAAAGAATTCAGAAATCCCCAGCTCCCTTATTCCATCCCAGTAATAAATGGAAAATACTTGCTAAGCCCCTATAATGCAGGCCAGTATAGTGAGCTAGCTCACTATCATAGTTTAAGGCATGCCATTGCTTGTCCTCTGTTAGACATCTTATGATGCTAAATTTTCACAGAATGTGGTTGACTTCTTTGTGGCTAAATAAATCAAAGCCTTTTTGTTCACACCAAGAAGACTGAACAATCAACTACGCAGCAGTTTTGTATGGGTGTGCTTTGCCTCCATCACACCACATCTAGGTGATGGGTGTGCACCCCTACATTTTATAACTAGTAATATACCTCCAGTGTTATCAAACTTCAGGAAAAGTTATATAACTTGTCAAGGATTTATCTATTCAGCTTTCTAGTAACAGCTGAATAGACTTTACTGTATCTGACAATGATGAAACGACAGATACCATTTTTTTATAAAAAAGTATCTTTCCCTGGTTTGAACTATATTTAGAAAATAATAGAAAGTATTCCAGAGTTTTCAAGAAATAGAATGACAGCTTTCACAAGACAAGTTGCATTACTTTTCTATTGCCTATTGAATGCTATTTTTGGACATAATTCTATTTTCACATTATAATTATAACAACAAAGAGCTGCAAAATGTTCAACTACGCTGGTTTCCAGTTCTTTTTATCTAAGACATATATAGAACTAAAAGCCCAAAAGGAATGCACATTATTTTTACACATGTAAATGTACTCTACGAAGTGGACATTACCATAAAATTAAAGTATGCCTCTATTTTTTTCCTTATTTTTTCAGACTTTTACTGTTGTCAGATGTCAGTCTGACATCATTTGTGAATCGTGGAGTACAAACTCCATTTTTAACAAAATAAAAGGTGATTTAAACCAGAACAGTTCCTATACTGTGTAATGTGCCTTGCCAATACCTATCTAGTAATGCTGCTATTTAAAAGTTTCCATTTGTGTATAGCCATATGGAACTGATGTAAAAACTTTTCTCACAAATTAAAATGTGTGCCATAAACATTATGTCATCTAGCAAAGCAAACCATGTAAAAAGGCACCATTATGAATAAGTTTCAGAAGTAGTGTTATTTCCTTTGTCTTATGTGCAATGCCACTTCTGTAGGATTACCATCTATGAAGCAAATTTAAAGGAAAACACATTAACAATACTGTGTAATAACCTTACAGTGAAGAATTCTATAATTCTGATTGGGTTGCTTCTAGTTCAGTGACATTTGTTTGGTGTTTCAGTGTATTCCCACATGTTCCTTTAACATGCACACTCCAGTAAAAATTCTGAATTGATGTTATTATGTATGCCCTCTTTAAAATGTTAAACTTGTCACATAAAAAGTATCAGCTTGTGAAATCTGAGATGGAGGTTATGTACATACATTTCCTACTGGTTACACTATAGTAGCCATGCTACAGTAACTTTAACACTTGCCTTCCATTAAATCATGCAGTTTCTTTTTAAATAAAACTTTGTATCTCTGGAATGGATGTTTATTGGCAGCCTGTTTTATATACTATCAGTCCTTAACAACAGTCCATCATCTTCTCTGCTCTTTATATAATCTTTGATCTGTGTGTTAAGCCACAGTAGTTAATCTTAACTCAGTAAACTGTGTATTGAAGTGTTCACATAGAAGTCATCATGTTTTGTCCTACAAATGTGGACAAAGTATATATTGTCATTCATTGTGCTATATTGTACAAGTTAAATTATTTCAATATTTACTAGTAGGATTTACTTCTCTCGTCCAAGGCATTTTGTATCTTTTTCTGTATTAATTCAACTTTTTCAGTCACTCATGATAATAGATCCATTTTGTAGAGACAGCCTCACTAAACTCATACAGATTCTCAAAACTTCTTGTCCTTAACATTCTTAAAGCTGCATAGTATGTTATAAAATCCCATCGATGTGCCTATTATACATTTTGCGTTCTACTCTCATATCCTCCCACTGCTTAGTTTTCCCACAATTAGTGTCAATAGCACACTAGGTAGAACATTCACCTTTGGTGCAAAAGGATGTGGGTTCTATTCCCACATCAGGTAGATTGATTGCTGACACTACAGTACAGCATAATCTGGTGCTGCACTGCTGAGTCTGTTGCCCTTTAGAAGAGATGTTAAACTGAGGCCCCATCTGCTTCAGTTGATGGTAACACAGGTGGATGTAAAAAAATCCCATTGCAACTAATAGGGGAAGATCCTGATGTCGTGGCCAAATTTCTCCTAGTACTGTCATTATTACCTTGAGTCTACTATGAAAGAATGCTACTAGCTTAGCGGGACTAACCAAGTCAACAACAGGTAGATAAATAAATCAATGTTAAAGGCCTGTAGCTAATTCCATATCCTCAGATGTAATGCATTATAGCTTTAAGTTAAACCCCAACTTACCTGTAAGGACCCATATGCATTGCTTTATGACTGACCCTGTTAAATAAAGCTGAAGTACTTTTCAGTCAATATGCAAAATGACAATGGGTTAATCTAGCAATTAATAAATCATCATGGTTGAGTTGTAGTCTGGAACCCAGAAAATCTCCCTTGGACGCAATTGGCTGTTGGTAGGAAACTAAGTCATTACCAGCTACAGGACCCCCTCCATGAATCAGAACACCTGCTGTGCCTATTTAGATCTTCTTGAGTCTATCATGATACAGCCAAACACCATGGTTTTGGAGGACTTTAACTACCCATCCATTGACTGGATAAGTTACTCATGTGCAAATTCACTTGCCCAAAGGTTCTTCAGCTTCTTTATCTCCAGTGCCCTTGACCAGCTGGTGGACACCCCCACAAGGGGTTTCAACAACCTGGATCTAGTGCTTACCAATATGGGGGACCACTGTAGTACCCCCCACTGTGATGTCTCCCCTGGTGGGATCTGACTACAAATCAGTCTCATTCAAAGTAACTATCACACCTGACCCCCCCCCCCCCCCCGAGCAGCAACTAAAGTAAAAAACTTCTCCAAGGCAGATTATAACCTCTTATGGGATGGTATTAATAGCATCACTGCACCTCCCCCCTCAGATGGAACTGGCAACTATGCCGAGTTCTATACCACTGCTTTATACAAACACCTGTATAACTGCATTGACTCCATCATACCTGATAGGACCAAAACAAGCTCCTCAAGGAAGAGCAAACCTGCCTGGTATACAACTGCCATTAACAGGCTTTAAAATAAGAGGAAGAAATTGCTGCCTAAGAGTAAGAGGGAGTGAGCCCTAAACTGGAAACACTCCCTCCTCAGCTAAAACAAACAAATAAGACTTCTTGTGAAATCCTCCAAAGCAAACTATGAATACAAATTAGCTTCCTCAACTAAGGACAATCATAAAGCATTTTTTAATTACATACGTAACCTAAAAGGAAAGGCCCAGATTTGTGCTGAACTGGTAGTTTCTTCTTCAGGTCTGAAGAAGTTTTCAATTTATGAAGATAAAATAGTTTATCCGAACTTGTACTTTTATACATCTTAATTATTTAACACGTTTTATAATGCAAGATTTGTTTTAATTTATTAATAGTAAAAGAAGTATGTATTTTTACAGGAGACTTTTATTTCACATACTGCTATGCCTAGTCTCACTTGTACTGATTTTTTTTTTATTTCTTGATTAAAATTCTTTAGCTTGCACCAAGCTCACACATGGGAGCTAGAGCTCATGTTTTGCCTATTTTCTACAGTTTAAAAGGTCCAACCAAAATTGATTTCAGCTCTATGCTACCCTAACCATCCACAACATTGCAGTAGTGGTCTGATGTCCATTTTGTAAGTCTGTAATAATGTACAGCTCCAGAATGTATAATGAGTCATGTCTGCCTGGTGACACTCCTAGCATTCAGAATTAAGTCCTGGATAAATTCTTGCTAGATGGGAGGACACATAAAAGATCTGATGCCTATACTGCTGTTCCAAGTACCTGTACATGTATGACATTTTACTTCAGCTCAGGGCCAGCTGTATCAGTCTTCAACTTTTGTGAAATGGATTACCTAAAGGCTACTTCCTAGTTTTATAAACTAATTATGTGGGATCTGGAAGAGATTCCAGACTTGTACTACTGGCAACTGATAAAAATATCTTGTACTAAATCATGCTATGTGCCTTAATTTCAGTACCACTGGAGAACCTTCTCCTTCTTTCCTGTTCGCCCACTTTCTACTCCAATAAGCAGAAATCTGTAGGTTCTGAAATCTCTGACCTCAAGGTTAACCTCCAAATAATCTAGATTTTCTGTCACATGAGTAAGGAGGCTCATTTCCCGGTTGTCTAATTGGTCCCAGAACTGTAAGTCTGTCTCATCTTAGTCTCTGAATAACCTTTACTTTTCTCACCTGTTTGAAATGTTTTAGTTTCTCATATGGCAATGGTAGGAAACAGAAACTTTTGGTTCTCAAATCTGCCTAAACCAGAAATTGTCCTGTGAATTAAGGACTCCCCTGCATACCTCTCAACTGTCCAGATATTTGCAGAATGTCCAGATTTTTGGCTCATAGTTTTGGTCCGTTATTCATAAAATTTGTGGTTTTCTAGCAAATCACTGGGATGATCTGAGGATTGAAGTCACTAAATAATTACATAAATTTGAGTTTCAGACTTCAAATCCTTCAGGAAATGTATGTTTAAACAAACCCTATTACTCTAGTAACTTTCTAAGAGCAATATTGAAAATGTGTCCTTATTTGGGAGTCTTTGTTCCCCCATTTTGTCGGGCTTTGTCCAGATTTCTTGCATTAAGAGGTTGAGAGGTATGCTCCCCCGTGAATCACTCATGTACTCCCAAGATCTAAAGAGGGCTGCTCAACAGAGGGTTGTCCCACACCTCCAGCTGATCAGTTGTCTGGATTATTTTGACACACAGCTATTCTATATTGTGCTACCAAAAATAGGAGCATAGTAAGCCTGTACAGTACCACTCAGAACTGAATAACAAACAAAGGAGAGAAAAAAGAGAAATAATAGGCCTGCCCCCGTAAGAGAAGCCCCTAACAAATATAGCAACTGTTAACTTTGTCTTTAACCTGGAGGCATAAAGCTTCTGTGCAGAGACCCTCAGTCACTCCTAACTACCACCCAAACAAACATCTTAACTTTTATCTGAAAAGCTTTGTACTATTTGACCAGAACTGCATAAGGGACAGGTTGAGGCAAGTAAAGCATCTATGGTAGAATAGATACCTTAACAGCCAAAACTATTAAAGGGAGATCCATGACCAACATTGCTATTTATGACACAACATCTTGCACTTAAATTCCATTTTTCTAAAAGGAGAATTCAAATGTCTAGCACACACTTTTACAGCTGCTGAATTCCTAGTGGTGACATGGTTAGCACTACTGCCTCATAGCTTTTGTGTCTCCAGCTCACTTCTCCATGGGACTGCTTTGTCTGTGGAGTCCAAAAGTCTTCTCTGTGTCTGTGTTTCTCTAGATTATCCATTTTTTGAATGACATTTGAAAGATTTGCTAGGTGTGAACTGGTGGTTTTCCAAACTGCCTCTTGATGTGATTTACATGTGTGAGTGAGCATGTTGATACATCCTGCAACAGATGTGTGTCCTATCCTTATGCTAGTGGTGTGCCAGGACTGGCCTGGCTCCACCATGATCCTGAAATGGATGAAGTGGGTATCAGAAAATGAAAGAATAAAGGAATGAATGAACTCATATGTATGTAATGTGACTCCTGTCCCAAACAATGAGGAGAAGGCTTTCCTTTTTTTGAGTATAATCTGAATACGGAATCAGAGACTTATGCTCATAGATCTTGTACTCAGAAAGATCTCCAAACTATTTTTTAATTTCCAAAAAGACACAGAATCCCATTAAAGCTGCATCGTATAGACTTGCATATCATAATTTCATTTGTTTATTTTGATTTTGTCAACAGTAAAAGTCTGACTGGGCAAAAAAACCTTTTCAGCAGAGGCCCAGGTAGGAAAGCTCCACACAAAAATTATACAATATCATTCAATAATATAAAAGAATAGAAGTCACATAGGAAAACAATTGCATTAGACAGATAAATAGGACTGAACAAAAACTTTCACTATTGTACATGAGCATAGTTCAATCCTGCAGTATTGTGATGAATCTATATTGACATACATTGGATAAACATAAGTTACATTACAATACAGTAGTAGATATTTATGAGCAATAACATTGGGTACTTTGATTTGATACCAAAGATGAAGTTGAGGGAGAAAGAGAGAAAATACTGCAGATTGATATGGTTAAATGAGAGGTAAAGCAGTTGATTAGTACTTAGATAAGCTTTCAAAAATGAAAAATGATACAAGAGAGACCTTTATTTTGAATCAGAGCAAAGGTTAGGTGGCATAATATTGCAAAAAAATAATTTTCAACTGTTAAATATAATGACAGTTTCTACTATTCCCTTCCCTTCACAAGCCCATGCATATCTGTCTCCATTATCAGTTGTGCCACAGGCTCAAAAAAGATTTCAAAGAAGAGTGAGGAAAGAGGACACCCTGCTTTGTCCCCCTAGATAGTGAAACTAAAGGTGAGACAGCACGATATTTCCTGGTCTGAGCCCTGACCCATGTACACAGGGTCAACAACATTTCAATAGAATGCCACAAGAAGCTAACTCAGAAAGAAAAAACAAAAAAGGCAGCTCACCCTACTGAAAGCATTTTTGGCGTCCAAACTTAGTATTGGCACTGGGCACTTGTGCTGCATGGTTTGCTGCATCACCAACACTGATTTGTTCATATTACATTGGGTTTGGCACTCCAGGAGTACATTGAACCAATCCGGGAACAAAGACAGCATTCTTAGGGGCCATAAGTAATGTAAAGAGCATGTAGTAATATTTCAGGATTATACTAGGACAGTGTAATGATATCACTGGCAATCCTTACCTTCTTTGGAAAGCACTGTCACCAGTGTGTCTCTTTCCAAGAGCAGATGGAACCAACTCCCTCACCATTACCCTCATAACCTACAAGAAGAAGAGAAGAAAAGTCCTAAGAACCACCCATATTGCTGCAATGACAGCCTGCCAGGACCATCTCTGTTATTTTGCCTGCCTTCTTTAGAAATTACTCAAATTATGTCTCTCTCACCACAGCCATCAAAATGTTTTGTTGGTCTTGCATGATGGAGATGAGCATACATTTTTCCAAAAATATCCTTTAGTCACTAATTTCTGGCTCCTGATGGGCTTCACTTTAATGAAACTTATAAGATTTGGCAAACATATCCATTATTTCACTTGTTTTTTTCTAGTAGCCATCCACCCTCTCCTTTCCTCCTGCCTGAAGTTTGCAGACCCGCCTCTCAGCATGCCTCTGATGAAGCCAAGGTATTGGACTTCTGATTACTGAGAGACACTACTTATTGTACTTGGTCTATAACATCCTAAGGGCAAACTACCTATTTTAATGTATCAGCTTCTGAATTTCAGACTTGTCTTCCCTATGCAAATCCACCAAACTGAAGATTCAGGCTACTTGTAACCACTGATGTTCTTGCAGCCCATCCTACTGCATTAGCATTGTATCCCTAACTTTAACCTGTGTGATAGCCATATAGTTCCTCATGCTCTAGTGGATCTGGAAAACCAGCTCCTCCAACATTTAGTTGAATGACTCATCTCAGTGATAATAAACATTAAGAGACCACTGTGAAGCTGCCAGCACAGCTAGCTGGAATTTTGTAAATAATTCTATGTCATTTGTGAATATTAATATGATTTGTATGCTTGTCTTACAAATGTAAGAAAACTATATGTTATGTGTATATTAAACTACTGGTGCAGAAGTGTGCATTGAATTGTAAGTTCTGTATTGAGCTTCAAGAATGTAACCACAGTGTACCCTGCTGGAAAAGAACAGAGTTAACTTACAAACTCTAAGAAAATAAGTGAATTATTTTATGATTGTGCTTATCTCAGTTTCACTGAAGGAGACAGGATGTCTTACAGCTAGAAGTTCTTTCTATTGTCTGGAAACAGGGATAATTACAGGTTTTAAATGTAAAAGTGTTTTAACTCGTTTACGACTTCCGGTTCTAGGCAAACTCTGAGAAATAAATATTTTTCACAGAGAAATGTTAAATTCTGTTAGTATCTCTTAGCCTGGGAACTGAAGGCAAGTGACAAATAGTGATGTCATCCAGTTGACTGAGCAGTAATGTGTTGTTATTAATGTAAGAACTATCTCTCAGAGAAAGTTTGGGCATTTTTGTATTTGTCTTTGGACCTAGAAACATCCTCTCATCAGCACTTCTGCTTGCTAATAGTAAGTATTAAATTACAGTATTCTCTCTTAGATATAGATAGGAATATAGTAAAGATTAGTTTAGATGTTTTCTGTATTTATGTGAGACTGTCCTGCAATATTGCTTTAAAATATTTCCTGTGATTCTGAACTCTGTAGTCATTGTATCGAGTTATTGAATATTGACTTGTTCTTTTATTATTTATTATTAAATATATTTAGCCATTTTAATTGTAGCTGGTTTGTTTAGAGATATTTAAGCTCTTAGAGTACTTGCATATGTCTTTGGTGACACTGTATGGGCCACTCTAATAGCCTTAAAAGTCTTGGTCACACTTACCATTTGGATAATGGAAACATTACACAGTAAGATTGGGCACCCTTTGGTAAGGGCCTTAAAAGTAGCTGATAAATAAGGGTGGCTGGTGGCAGCTGGTACTGCCTTATAGTCTGGGTAGAAGAAGGATTAGCTAGTAAATCTGTGCCAGCCTTCTCCAGGTGTGTGTAAGTGTGTGTGTGTGTGTGTGTGTGTGTGTGTGTGTGTGTGTGTGTGTGTGTGTGTGTGTGTGTGTGTTGGTATATCAATCAAATCTCAAAGTGTGTGCGTGTCAGCTACTTGTGCAGGGACACGAAACACTGGTTGGACAGAGAGGGTGCTGGAAGTCTTAGCATGGCCATTCAACTGAGATCTTAACCCTATAGCTGTGCCAGTGAGAGTCGTATTGGGTATCTGGAGAAAGAGGGAGAAACCAGTCCCAGACTGACTGTGTGCTCTTAAGGGAAATTGTACTTTGTACTTGTCATCCTCCCAATGTCCACGTCCCTCACTGGTGCTTGTGGTGAAGATTGAGGCTCCTTGATTACTGGGCCAGTGCAGGGGTGTCACATCCACAACCACTCAACTTCTGTCTCCTCTTATTTTACAATGTAGTTGAACAGGAGGACAATAGATAGCATGTCTACCATTCAATAATATTAAATTTCTGTGATACCATAAAATGTCAGTTGTGGTGAAAATCTTATGCATCTCAAAGTATAATATACAATCTGAACCAAACTGGTACCCCCAAGTAATGTGCCTGGATAACAATATTTTAACAGACCTCTCAACTGAAGTGTGGTCCTTCTCTCTTCAGGGATGACTCATATGTCTAGGATGAAGGACCACACTACAGTCACCTGCTTTCGTTAACCTTCTGCCTGCATACTGAAATAAACCTAGCAATAGTGGCCTCACCTCATGAAATGATACACCTAAAGGCATATCTATGAGAGAACAAAAAGTAGTTGATGGCCTTTTCTAAATTTTATGGCACATATCCCCATATGCTCTGCGTCTGTATCTATGACCTTCAGGGTGCCCCAAATAATTAATACTCTTATCCCCCAACTTTCTGTGCACTATACTGTTTGACCTCAGAAAATAAATCCTAAATGAATTAGTCTCCCATCCTTAAGTTAGACCCACCCATGTACCACTCCACTCATCCCTAGGACTACCCTACAGGCACTTTAATCTCTGTAATGCCATTTCTCTCCATTTTGAACTCTCCAGCACTGCAGCATAGGTCCCACAGCAGCTGCTCTAAGGGTAAGCCAACAAAGTAGACCCATTTGCTGATCCCAAGCCACCAAGGATTAAGTAAACACAAACCCACAATAGTTTCAGACATAAACTATACACAAAGCAAGTTATCCCAAAGAAAGGACCATGATGTTCATTTGCTGAATTCCAGAATGCTTTACACATATCAGTCAGAAACCATACTGTGACTGATCAACCCCTTAACTCCTTTATTATCCAGTTCAACAATGCTCCTCTTCAGTCAGGACTTCTCAGAAAAGAAAGCAAAAATGGTGACCTGCGTTCTAATAATCATGTACAGCTACATCTCAAAACAGTGCAACAGGAGGACCCCATGACGTCAATTTCATCCGCTGACAATTTAAAATCTGATTAAAAATATACCTAGTAGCTACATTTTTTTGCCCTTGTCCCACATCTCCCTTCTCAACTAAGCCTCTTTCTCCATCAAGCCAAACAAAATTTCAAAAATATTTCAGACTTCTGCTCCTACAACCCTTAGTATATCTCTTGTGGAATGTAACATAGCTGACACATGGGTTTTCTAACAACATATTTGTTAGCATAAAACAACAGTCATCACTGACTTCACCCAGTGAAAATGATGTAAAATGTCTTTAAAGTACTTGCACAGTAAAGCATTTTCTCAGGTTTTCTGTGGCACAAGCAAAATTTTCAGTGGTTTCAATTTAAAAAAAAAATATTAGAGTGGCTCTAGTCCTGAAAAAAATAGAATGAAATAGAGATTTTACCCCCACATCACACATAAAGGCCACCAGGACTCTCCACTGGTTCACCAATCCTTTCAACTGGCCTCCTCCAGAGCTGATATTCTGGTCTCCACCCATGAGCTCTTCTAGCCTCCTCTGGAACCTTGTACTTTCTTTCTTTCTTTCTTTCCTTCTTTCATTCTTATAATTTACTTGATTTGCTCATTTTCAGCCTCTTTTAGATATCCCAAGGTAGCCCTGAAGGTTATTTTGCTCTAAACACACATTTTCCCTTTAAAAGGGTAAGTATAGCATTCATCATAACACAAGAATTCATAACAGTGTCTTTCACAACAGCTTTATGCACATCAAAAACATAGGTTTGCATATATTGCATGGAAACCATCAAGTTGTATTAGTCTGAACTGAATATGCATCCATTTGCATATATTATGCACACACAAAAATTGCTGTTTCTGTGCAAGATAAGTGTATAATAGAGAATGCTGCCCCTTATGCCCTTGCACGATAAGCAGTATATGCACTGAAGTCCTACAATCAATGCCTTATATGCTTGTTACAATATGCTAGGATTGTTGAATTCTTGACCTCTTGGAAATTTTGAATGCTCTACAAATGCAGAGCGCTGAGAACAGGTCTTTTTCTGTACCTGTGCTGCTGGACTTGACATACAAACAATCCATCTAAAATCAGAGAAGTGATGTTATCTGTTTCAGATTTTTACTTAATCTGTTAACAGACTGCATGTAGTTGTGTTTTGTTTCATTTTTACTGCACTGAAACCATAAAATGATAAAAGCTCTGTAACCACACTCAAAACACAAAGCACAAGACTCCTTAATGAAGCAAAAAACCAGGACACCAGGCAGAGTAAGCTGTCCTGGTTCTTTGCCTCATTACAGAGTATTTTACTGCACTGAGAGTTTGCTTTAACTTGCTATTACTCTGGTCAGCCCATTAACCTAGGGAACAAAGGAGTTTAAACTGATTAAATGACTAGCTTTTTGTCTCATGTTTAACTTGTAGTGCTTTGCATGTCTTTATGTTCTATTTTGCTGAGCTGCATTGAGCTGTACCCCATGCAGGGCACAATACATATAGCAATCCAGTAGAATTAACCAAATCTATAGAGTTACTGTTCCTATGAAATGCACCTATTACATGGGTTCCCCCATTCTTAGTTCAGTTAGTCAGTGTCCTAAGTTGTGTAATAAGCTGTTTCACACATTTTGCTGCTGAGATGGTATTACAGTTACCCCTTAGTCTTAGCTAGTCTTTGCAAAAATATATTCTGAACTGTTCAAGCACTGGCTGACTAAACATCCAAATATCAGCTCAAGAAATTTACTCCAAGTTAGAAATAGTTTCTCCTGCCTGACATGGAAGACAAATTAACTTTCATCCATTATGTGGTCAGACTCGTAACACTGGCTACTCTCAGAAAAAGATGTACATCATAGGAATTACAAAGCAAGGATATCTGAAGACTGCATCTGCCGTGTCAAATATCACTCAATAGATTTATTTATTTACTCTTTGATGATTGGGTTAATCCTCTTTTCAGGGGATCCCAAGGTGATATTCATACTGACTAGGGGAAATTTGGCCAGAGTACCAGGAAACTTCTGCTTTTTTCAGTTAATAGGTTGTGATAGAGACCTGCTACTATGATCAACAGAGGGTCAAGGTAGCGAAGGAGTTGGATTTTTTTCTTAGGAAGCAGAGCATATTATTGCTTACAAAATTGTGAATAAAGAAGTAATTATTACAGAAACATAAGAAGGTTATTTTGCAGTGTAAGTTTTGATGAATTTGATTAATTGCAGTAAGCCTGAAATTGGAGAGGAGACAAGTTTTCATTAGACAGTGTATCGTGTGACAGTAGGATCAGCAGACGATAACACAGTGTTGTATAAGAAGAGAAGGAAGTGTGTTTGGAGGACCTGGAAGGAAAAAAAATGGTGTTTGCTTGGTTAATGGAGTAGCTAGTTTTAAGAGTATATACTGGTGATGTGGTGATAACAGAAGGAATTGAAATGAAATGCCCCATGTTGCTACAGTAAAAGAGGAGAGAAAAGCATAGAAATGACAGTGGAAACAAGACAGAAACAGATAATAGCTCAAAAGTTAACAAATAAGAGACTGGTAGTAAGAATTAAAGTTAAAAATAAGGACAGCATAAACAGATGTGACAACGCAGTATATGATTTTTGCCATTGGGTTTCAATATAAAATATATAAGAGTTTTAATAAATTTGTGGACAGAGAACTTCCGTGAAGTAACTTCATTTAGTTTATTAGAAAAACATGTGAATTGGTTAGGAAAAGAGCAACAGACAACACCCCGGAAGGACTATATATATATTTTTTAATTTTGGACAGCAATCAAAAAAGAAAATACTTGTGCAATTGATGACTGCTGTTGCTGATGTTAAAGAAATTAAGTTTTTTTTATCTGGTTGCAAAAATTGTCCTTGAAATTAAGAAAGGACGTGATGAAAGAACCGTCTGAAAAAGGGATGGAATGTTTGAGTAGCACCAGATGTTATAGAGGGGAAGATGCACCCAATTTCTACTATAATTAGTGTGAATGAAAAAGAATGAGGAATGTGAAATATTGTATCAGCTGAAAGACTGTTGTTTTTATTTTTTAGAGATGAAAGACATTTAGTGCAGGCTTGAAATTAATGAATTTCAGCCAATATGGAGAGAAGAGACATACAGTTAAGAATTACAAGCCTAAGTGTAGAAAGTGCAATGAAATAAGATATTTTTGGCTTGATTGCCTCATGCTACAAAAAGAAAGGTTAAATAAAGAAGAATGTGGTTTAGAAATAAGACATTCTGATGACAATTACATTAAAAATGAAGCTGAGAATGTTATGGGGAGACATCTTTAGAAGAACATGCATTAATATATATATATGACAATAATATAAATGTTGACAAAATTTTTTTTATTTATTTATTTTACATTTGTTGACCGGGCTAGTCTAGCTGGACATATTTCCATTTTCAGTAGAGGCCCGAGGAGAAAAGCTCCACAGAAGTAAAAAAATGTATACATACATAAAAATCAAACATAGATGATAAGCCATTTAGGAAAAGGTTAGTAAAAACAGCAAAAATTCCAAAAATCTTCAAATAAGTTAGTCTAAAATTAATTACTTAGTACCACACACAGAGAAATTCAATACAACATCAAACAGGAAATTAAACATACTTAGAGATCAGGATGCAAAGATAGTAAGTAAAGAAAGTGGAACAAAAGGAGGGGGTAGGGAGAAGAGGGCAAGAGGTGGAGAGAGTAGGTTAAGAAAGTTAGCAGGGAAAGAAGCAAGGGTGGGGATGAAAAGGGAGAAGAGAAAAGATAAGAGGAGAAAAGAGTAATAGAAGAGTAAGAGAGATGGTTTGAGATAAGAAGTAGTAGAACAAGGGTAATCAGGTTTACTACAAGGTTAATCAGGTTTACTACAGGAACAAAGCCAGTGGTTTTGGAGGTGTCGTAGAAAGATAATAGATTTGAGACGCTGGGAAATGATGCAGGAGAGAAGGGTGATTTTGAAACTGGAAAGAAACAATAACAAAAAGATGAAAAATCTATTGAAGGAAGAGTAAGCTGAATGAAAATAAAAAAAAAAATAAAGATAAAGGTTGGAATTAAAAAAGAACCAAACAATGGAAAGGATTATATAAATTGTTGATAAGCAATCAAATGTAAATAGTTTTTGGAATGAAATCAGATGATTGATGGTAATTGAATAGCTTAAGAAGTTAAAAGTAGAGGTTATATGTTCATTGGGTACAAGATGTGTAAGGAAAGAAAAAACAAATAGAATTGATGCTGCATATGAAAGAATGTTATATGATCAATGGGAAATGAAACCTGTTCAGGTATAGGTATTTTGATAAGAGGTGAAGAAATCAAAATATTAGATGCTACAATATTGGTAACAGGTAGTTTGGTGATATCTCACATGAGAAAAAGATTTTTAAGAGTATTTGCAATTTATGTATGTATTTATGTGAAGAAAAACACAATGTTTAAAAAGTTTAAAAAATCCTTGTTGGTGAGTATGCCTTTGATTATGGTGGAAATGGTTACTGTAATTTACAACATGGAGAGAAAAACTAGATAAGATATTAAGGTGATAATGGATGTTATTGGGTGTGGAGATTTAAAATAGAAGAAAAAATGGAATGGATTTATCAAAGAGGAATATTCAAAACTGGAATAGATTATTTATAATATTCAAAGGATATAAAAGAAGTAATAGGTGGGTGTAAATTTCTGAGTTTTCTGAATGAGCAAGAAGAGGTGGGAAAAAAAAGAAATAAAGTACAGTAAAGAAATAGAAAGGTTGACTGGTGATATTAGTAAGAAGAGAAAAATGAAGACAGAGAGAATGGCATTACAGGAATTATATATACGTATAAGAAGTTTTTTTTAAAGGTAAAAAAATAAATAGGAAAAATAGGAAAGTTTATGGCAAAGTTATAAGAACATTTGAAAAAGAAGTTGAATAGTGAGGTAGAAGGATTAAAGATTTACAAAGAAATTTGCATGAGAATAATATAGAAAAAGATAAAAGGTTTGTAATATAGGCAAAGTTTTTTTTAAGGGGAAGAAGGAGGAAGTTTTACATTATCCAGGAAGACAGGTGAAAACAAAAGAAGATGGAAGCAATAGATGATGAAGAGGGTGGTGTTAAATATAAGTAGAGAGAAATAATGGAAGTAGTTGAATGATTTCTAGGTAAAATGTATGTGAGAAAAGGAGTGGAAGGACAAGAGCAGAGCATTTAAAATATCTGAAAATACTAACAGAGAGAAAAAGAAATTATTATGGAATAGGTGCAAGATGTTATAAGGGAGGGGAGAGAAGAGTTACAACCATTGGATAGAATAAGTTACGGATTTTATAAGGAGTTGGATAAGAAAGAAAAAGATCCTGAGAATTCCTTAAGGTTCCTAACATAAGCCAAACAGCACACGCTAGATAGGTCCTTCTAGCTTAACACAACCATTTTGCAATTCAGAAACATGCTAAATATGATGAGATAAGACATCAGTACTGGCTAGTTTGCACATTTCCTGAATCTCAGTTACTACTGCGATGGTAGGCAGTGGAATCCATCTGCCAGCCACTTTCCCACAAACATTCATACATATGTGAATGCACAAGCTTCACCACAGTCCCTGTACCTGCCCCTGACCTCCCATTTTCCACCCCACCAACATAATATGTTGGTGCTATTATGGCACATATGTATTGGGCCATAGTATCTAGTGTAACACCCCCCCCTCCAAACCACAATTTTGGTTATACTGTTGGTGCTGTTATATTACTTCAAAGAGTCATCCCTGGTGGTCTCGTGTTTTCTTCCATGCCCCCATCATCTTTATGAGGTGTGTGCCATTACTGCACTTATACCTAGTGTCCAGTGGTTTCATCCACTCCTCCACAAAGTAGTGTTGGTGCTGGCACAGCACCTTGAACCTGTCTCCTTGGTGTCTTGTTGTTCCTCCCTATCACTCTACCTCCATTTTAATGTTAGTTACATTATTACATTTTTAAAATAAGCCCTGGTGCCTAGTTGTTCCTCCCATAATGTTTGTTTTTGGCAGTTGAACACTGACCTTTGGCTGTGTTTGCAACAGTGATATGGTGGGGATGGCTGTGCTGATCTACATAGCAGAGCACTTTCTTGAAATGCTCAGCCATGTAGATAACTTCCTGGGAGCCACTTTCTTTTTAATATTTTTGTTCAGTAAATTGTATTCCAGAATCAAGGATTTTTGGAAATTTCCTTCCTGATCTTCTTCTTTTTTGTTATTATTCTGCTCACCATTCATGCCAAAAATATTAAAAATGCATTCCAAAAGGAATGGGAAAAATTTAGGGCCCTCACGGATTTGGATGGGTTGCCACAGGAGACACCAAGAATAATATTTAAAAATACAATAAGTATAAAAGGGATCTTGGAAAATAATAATTGTGGTAATAAGGAGAGTCAAATTGGAACTAGGGTTAAACTTGGAACTTTCAAATGTGGCAAATGCAAACAATGTGAGCACATTATTAATAGAGAAAAAGTTTTTTTGACCAGCAGGGGAAGATGCATAACCAGTAAGGGTTATTACAATTGTGAATCCATAGGACTGGTATATTTGGCTATTTGCTTGGAATGTCCTTCTTTTTACATAGGAAAGACAGAAAGGACATTAAAGAGACGCATTTATGAACACATGTATGATGTTAAAAAGGGAAAGGAAACAAATGCTATTTATAGGCACACTAAAATGTGTGGGGGCCAAATTCCAATTTTTTGTTTTAGATCAAATAAAAAGAAATACAAGAGGAGGCCTTTGGGAAGAAAATATTGCCTATAAAGAACTATGGTGGCAAGTGACCCTGGAGGCAAATAAAAAACCAGGGCTAAATGAATATATTTCTATTTTGCCTATCTTGAAAATAAGATCTGCTAGAGTATGATTTTTGTATTCCCTTACCAGATCTTGGCAGTAGGTGTCACCCTTGCTGTATTTTAAGCAACATTTGTACTAAGCATTCAGGTTAGAATAGTTTCATTGAAAATATTTTTAATGAATATTTTTAATATATTTTAACATGTAATTTAGAGTATTTATAAAAGTTCAACATATATAGGAGTTTTTAAAGTATAAATAATATTTATTTAACTATTTAAAAGTCTATCTATTTATATACTAAGAATCAATTATTATGGAAACAGGAAGTGATGAACTAATTATTTATTCAGCAGCTTGTAGGTTGATTTGTATGTTTAAAACAGAATGATTTAATGATTGGTGTTTGTGGAAACTGGTTTTATATATAAACACCGTAAAGTAAAAGGTAATTTTATCTGATGAAGTCTATTTTGACGAAAACGCTGTAACTGTGAAGGCGTTCATTCTGTGGATTACCATTTTGTGGTTTGTGTGTTAATAAAATTCGAGGATCTTTTCCTGCCTGCATTCGTCCTCGCTTTCGTGTTTTTTTGCTTTGGTCAGTGGAATTTGGAGTTTGGAGCAGTATTTTACAGTTTCTTGGTTGGTAGTGGCGATATGGAAGCGGAGACGCAGGGGAGAAGTAATGAGACAATGGACTCGGGGCAGTCTAGGAAGCTCATTGGCCAACTAAGTGAGCTCATAGACCTACTAACGCCCCTGTGCAAATCTGTGTTGAACCAGGAGGTGAAAGGAGCGTGTGGCAATGATTACGGCAATGGAGAACAAGTAGCTAATGGTCCGAGAAGTAAGCGTAAGCGGGATTTGGATGGTGATGGAAGAAACGTCCGAGAAGGAGATGAAATACATGGCAGTAGTTTTAATCCCGCAGCTACACCCGGTATCTTTTGTGGAGATACACAGGAAAATGGTGTGTCGAGCGCTGAAAAGAACCAAATGGGTACAAGGCGCTCTTTACCAGGTACTGTTTGTCATAAAAAAACTGTTGATTTGAAAGACTGGTTGCAAGTACAATATAGTTTTCAAATTTCTGGTAACAGGCTACCCAATGGGAACAACATGGACTCTTATAACAAAAAAATGGACAATTTATATAAACTGTTGCATAAATATAAAAGTATTGTCATTGAAAATGCATATTTGGATGAATGCCTAAAATGTGATATTGTTCCTAAAGGTCTGAGGACCTGGAAATATCCGAATAATGTGCAAGCTGGATCTATTTTTCATAAAGAACTGTTAGTTGTATTTAATACATGTGGCTTGAACATTGTTAAATTGATTATAGAGGAGAATAATAGGAATTTAGAAAACCTACAAGCACAAATTGATTCTTTGGATGTTTCTATTAAAAATGATTTGATGTTTGAAATAGAAATGGAAAGACAAAAATATTTTAAACTAAAGGATGATGTTGATAATAAATGTAAGATTTTGGTTGATAGAAAAATGGATAAACTAAGAAGGGATATTCATGAATACGAAATACAGGTTTGTTACCCAAAACCCCCACTTTTTAGAAAACAGTATTATAACAATAACAATAATACTATTTATTATAATAAAAATAAAAAAGTGGTAGAAAACCACTATGAAAATGAGGGGGGGGGGGTGGAAACTATTGGAAATGAATATGATGTTGAATTTCCACCCCTCGATAGGTATGTAGAAGAGAGATGGGAAAATAATAGAAGTTATGGAAATTTTCAGAAACGAGGGGGGAGAAGGGGGAGGGGGAGACCATTTTATTAAGGAACCCCAACCCAAATGAGAATACACCTGAAATAGAAGTTGAAGATAACAAAAACACCCTTGAGGGGTTTACCATTTATAATTTCAGTAACATAGTGTTAGAAGTTGAGCACTTCAAACTTTTAGAGAAGGGTTTTAAATTCATCCCACTTACCCAAGGCAATTCAACTCAGACATTAATTGACATGAAACTTTTTCTTAGGAAAATGAACTTAGAATTGTTATTTCATAAGGAAGGGATAGGTACAAATACTTTGGGAATAGGGTATGTCAATAATAATAAAAATCAGTTAGTAAAAAAATCCATCTTTAACCCCCCGATTCACAACCAGTTGAAGAACTTTGAAGCTATTATGGAGAAGGAAATTAGGAAGATGGAAAGAAATGTGAAACAAAATAGGGTACACTATAACCTTAACTCTCAAGAATATAAGAAGTTGGAAGAGTTGAAAAATAACAAAGATGTAAGGGTAATGAAACCCGATAAGGGCGGGGGTATAGTTGTGATGGATGTAATTTTATATGAAGGAAAAATGAATGAGATATTAAGAAGCGAAGTTAAATATAGTACAGTCTCATTAAATGAAATTAACACTGCTTACCAACGTATTGACAATATTTTAGAAGACATGTTAAATGAAAATCTCTTCGATATGAAAACCTTCTCTTTTTTGAAAACAGAGAAGCCTATCATACCAGTCATCTTTGGTATACCAAAGATACACAAAAATAGTTTGGACCCTCCACTGAGACCCATTGTCTCAGCGGGAGGGTCCAAAACAAATTCGTTAGCAAAATATGTGGATCAAAAGGCTAAACATATATGGCTAGAAAAGGGAGCCATTTTGAAAGATTCTTGGGACTTATTGAGAGAGTTGAATAACAATCTTTATAGTGAAGAGTTGATTTTTGTCACAATAGATATTGTCAATTTATTTGGATCTATACCTTATGAGGCTGGTATAAGAATGTTTGAAGAAGAGATTTTTGGGGATAGCAAGTTGACTTTAGATGAAAAGGTAGTGTGCACAGGTTTAATGGACCTGGTATTAAAAAATAATTATCTAACCTTTAATGGTGAATTTTTTAGACAGCTACAAGGTGTAGCAATGGGGGCAGCCTGTGCACCTACCTTTGCTAATTTAGTACTTGCAAACTGGGAGGAACGTTATGTATTGAGCTCCTCCTATGCTAAGTACTGGACTTTATATAAGAGGTTTCTTGATGACATCATAATTTTTTGGACAGGGGGTAAGGATGTTTTGGATGAATTTATTACATATATTGAGAAGACTACTGAATTTTTAAAATTTACTTATAATTATTCTGAAACTAATATTCAATACCTGGATGTGGAAATTACAAAAAGTAACAAAAGCTTTGAAACATGCGTCTATAGAAAACCCACATATGTGAATTCATTCTTGCATTTCAAAAGTGCCCACCCAATATATTGCAAAAAAACATAGTGAAAGGGCAATTCGTGAGGGGGTCTAGGATGACTAATAATGAGAGAAAATTCAAAGCAGAATGTGATTTGTTGGAAAAAATGTTTCAAGAAAGAGAATATCCACCTGAATTTATTAAAAATATCAGAATTGAAGTGGAAGAAGGGAGAAAAGGGAGGTTTGAACCCATTTTTGGCATGAATGGTGAGCAGAATAATAACAAAAAAGAAGAAGATCAAGAAGGAAATTTCCAAAAATCCTTGATTCTGGAATACAATTTACTGAACAAAAATATTAAAAATGCATTCCAAAAGGAATGGGGAAGATTTAGGGCCCTCACGGATTTGGATGGGTTGCCACAGGAGACACCAAGAATAATATTTAAAAATACAATAAGTATAAAAGGGATCTTGGAAAATAATAATTGTGGTAATAAGGAGAGTCAAATTGGAACTAGGGTTAAACTTGGAACTTTCAAATGTGGCAAATGCAAACAATGTGAGCACATTATTAATAGAGAAAAAGTTTTTTTGACCAGCAGGGGAAGATGCATAACCAGTAAGGGTTATTACAATTGTGAATCCATAGGACTGGTATATTTGGCTATTTGCTTGGAATGTCCTTCTTTTTACATAGGAAAGACAGAAAGGACATTAAAGAGACGCATTTATGAACACATGTATGATGTTAAAAAGGGAAAGGAAACAAATGCTATTTATAGGCACACTAAAATGTGTGGGGGCCAAATTCCAATTTTTTGTTTTAGATCAAATAAAAAGAAATACAAGAGGAGGCCTTTGGGAAGAAAATATTGCCTATAAAGAACTATGGTGGCAAGTGACCCTGGAGGCAAATAAAAAACCAGGGCTAAATGAATATATTTCTATTTTGCCTATCTTGAAAATAAGATCTGCTAGAGTATGATTTTTGTATTCCCTTACCAGATCTTGGCAGTAGGTGTCACCCTTGCTGTATTTTAAGCAACATTTGTACTAAGCATTCAGGTTAGAATAGTTTCATTGAAAATATTTTTAATGAATATTTTTAATATATTTTTAACATGTAATTTAGAGTATTTATAAAAGTTCAACATATATAGGAGTTTTTAAAGTATAAATAATATTTATTTAACTATTTAAAAGTCTATCTATTTATATACTAAGAATCAATTATTATGGAAACAGGAAGTGATGAACTAATTATTTATTCAGCAGCTTGTAGGTTGATTTGTATGTTTAAAACAGAATGATTTAATGATTGGTGTTTGTGGAAACTGGTTTTATATATAAACACCGTAAAGTAAAAGGTAATTTTATCTGATGAAGTCTATTTTGACGAAAACGCTGTAACTGTGAAGGCGTTCATTCTGTGGATTACCATTTTGTGGTTTGTGTGTTAATAAAATTCGAGGATCTTTTCCTGCCTGCATTCGTCCTCGCTTTCGTGTTTTTTTGCTTTGGTCAGTGGAATTTGGAGTTTGGAGCAGTATTTTACAGTTTCTTGACTCTATTGTCAGTTACACTGACGTCCCGCTCACCAGGCTGAACAAGGTGAGCTGCCTGTTGGGTGCTAGGATCTGCCACATAACACAAGCACTCAGGTCACTCCAAGGCAAGTACAAATATGACTCAGTCATTGTCCATGCTAGTGTGAATGACCTGAGATGTACCTCCCTGGACTACATGAAAAGAGACATAGAGGAGCTCTCTGAGTATGTAGCCCAGGCCGGTATGACCCTGACCTTGAGTAGCATCTTACCCTCACCAAGAATAATGCCACAATATGAAGACAAGATGATCAATTTCAACAATTGGCTTAAGTATTGGTGTCATTCAAAGGGGATCCAATGCCTGTCAGCCTGGGATGACATGCTCGACAAGCCACGATGCTTCGCTAGGGATGGCTTGCACCCCCATAGTGCCTTTTTTAGGCAAGGCTCAAAAGACAAACCCACCTCCATAGGTATCACAAGGGATAAGAAACAAAGAATAATGCTACTCAACGTCATAAGTCTAAACCTCAAGATGCATGCACTCGAAACTCTCCTTAGCATGGAGAACATCGATATCTGTGCAGTAACAGAAACCTGGTTCAAAGATCCTGAGAACACCCCAGCACTACCAGGTTATACCTTATACCATGCTTTTCGGCCCCAAAACTTGGACCGAACCTCAAAAGGAGGGGGAGTATCAATATTCGTCAAAGATACCCACATCTCCAGGTTGGTGGCACAGCACGAAGCATCAGAGACTATCCATGTGCAACTAACAGTGGGTAAAACTGCATTCCAGTTTATAGTCTGCTACAGACCACCCTCCCAAACCCAGGAACCCCGCTCGGCCTTCCTGAGAACACTGGAAAATATGAAGGTCTCTCCAAACACCATTATATTGGGCGACTTCAACTACCCAAACATAGACTGGGAGCATTACTCTAGCTCCAACACCCTAACCCAAAGGTTCCTAGAATTTATAAACTCAAATGCTATGGAACAACTTGTTACCACTCCCACAAGAGGGAAAAACATACTGGACCTGATCATCACCAACATGGGGACTCTATGCTCCAGACCAGAAGTGTATCCCTCACTGGTAAGATCAGACCATAAACTAATCTCACTGGATATTCACATCCCGACCCCACCCCCTGCCCAGAAAACCACAGTGAAAAACTTCTCTAAAGCAAATTTCACACTCCTCAAAACCAAGGTGGAATCCTTCAAAGCCCCCGGGCCTGTGGAAAATATGGCCCAGACCGCAGAATCCTTTATAAATGCATTCTATGAACACCTTCAGGAATGCATGGATCATGCAATCCCGAATAAAACCAAGACCCAATCCTCCAAAGGCAGACGTCCTGTCTGGTGGACCCCAGTCATAAACAAACTATACAATAGAAGGAGGAAGCTACTACATGATAGAGCAAAATCCCAAAAAGGGAAGGCATCTCTGATCAGTATTAGCAAAAAACTACGGGCACTCATAAAATCGTCTAAGGCCGGTTTCGAGAGAAAAATTGCACAGGACACTAAGGATAATCACAAGGCTTTCTTTAGTTATGTTAGGAACCTGGATGGGAATTCCCAGATATGCTCAGAATGAGTCCAAAATGACAAAAAATGCACCGAACCCACAGACATTGCCAACATCCTAGCTGACAGGTTCAGCGCAAACTCCCCCCCCTCCCCATCAAAAGGGCAAATATCTATCCCCGCAGAGTGCTGCCCCCCTGACATCTCAGATGCTCAGGTAAGAGCTGCCCTCTCCAAAGCAAAAAACACAGCATCAATGGGGCCAGACGGTGTCCTGGGCTGCGTCCTACATGAACTCCAAGAAGAGCTAAACCCAAACCTAAAACTACTGTTCAATCTCAGCCTTACTACAGGATATGTACCCAAAGAGTGGCGTACAGCAACAGTGGTCCCTCTCCACAAAGGTGGTGCCTCAACAGATCCTGGAAACTATCACCCCATAAGCCTGACTAGCTTGGTCTGCAAAGCTATGGAAAGGATCATCATGGACCTCATAAATAAAGATATTGGGGACCTACAGACACTGGATCCTACCCAGTTTGGCTTTGATAAGGGCAGATCCTGCCTCTTAAACCTGGTCAATTTCTTTGAAACAGTCACCAAGGCCATTGACGAGGGGAACACACAGCCTACCTGGACCTCGCAAAAGCCTTCGATACAATACCCCACTTGGGCATTATAGATAAGCTCACCAGCTTAAATATAAACCCCTATGTCACTAGATGGGTTGCAAACTGGCTCAGGGACAGAACCCACATGGTTAGAATTGCTGGAGCCATGTCAGACTCCAAACCAGTTACAAGTGGCGTCCCACACTGCTCAGTCCTGGGACCTCTCTTGTTCGGTATATATTTCTCGGAGGTACAGGCCAACACGGAAGGACTGTGGCTGACCAAGTTCGCAGATGACTGCAAACTGGGTGCCATAATAGACTCTCCAGCTGACACAAGCATCCTCCAAAAGGGCCTCATAGAAATGGACAACTGCTGCCAGAGCCATGGCCTCAAGCTAAATGCCAAAAAGTGTATAGTCCTGCCCTTTGGCAAAAACAAAGTGCCCACAAATTACCACATAGGTGGTAATCCATTAAGTACAGAAGAAGTAATTAGGGACCTGGGGACCCAAGTTGATAGCAATCTCTCATTTGACAACCACGTGGCCAAAGTGGTTAGAAAAACATTTTATACAGCCCACCTAATCATGAAGGGATTCACATCTAGATCAGGGGAGGTCATCATGTCTCTTTACTCATCCCTCATCAGGCCCATAATTGAGTACAATGCCCCTTTTGGGATGTACCTTACCAGACACCTGCAGCAACTGGAAAGACCCCAAAAGTACCTCACCAAGAGGATCAAAGGGCTCAAACAGATGCCATATGCTGCCCGGTTAAAGAAACTCCAGCTCTACTCAGTGGCATACCGCCTGCTCAGAGGCGATCTGTGCCTGACGTATAAAGCCATGTCCAACCTGGAATTAATGGACATGCTGCACCTCAGAAAATCCAAATCCCATCGAGCTACGCGCTCGAGAGACTTGAACCTCAGCATTGAAATAAATAGGACATGCTGGAGGGACAGATTCATAACCCAGAGGCTCCCTTCACTCTGGAATAAAATCCCAGTCCAGGTTAGGCAGAGTCAATCATTGACTCTCTTCAAGAGGAATCTCGATGAGTGGATGGGAGATCTTAGGTTTACCCCGGGTATCACTTCTGTGTCACTGTTAGACAGAGGCACAGTATACTAACCTCGAAAAAGGGCATAGCAAAATTAATTTAAAATGGGTGGCGAAAGCCTAACACACTCTGGCTAGGCTTATAAATGCCCTAGGGCAGATAGCCTAGTATGAACCTATGAACCTATTCAGTTGTCAAGATTAGTCTGGAAGAAGCCAAATATGTCACTCTTTTTAAAACTGGGGCAATTTGTTACAGAGATGGTGCAACTATTGGTTAAGTAGTCTATCCCCCAAAGTGTTTTATTTATATGTTGGTAGAGGTTCACATTCTTGATTTTCCTGTTTGTGTATCACCAATCCTGTGAAGTTATAAGATGCATTAGGGTTGTACTGCAATGAAAATTCATGTCAGACATTGCTGAAAACTTGTAAAAAATTAACATGCATCCTATACAAAACATTTTATGCAAAATAAAATACAATAAATACAGCTCAGAGACTCATGCAAGAGTATGAACCTCTCTGTGAAACTAAACAATGTAATGTCATACACAAAATATGGTTGCCTTTACACAGTGATACCTACTTAGTGCACCAGTCTCTACATACACTAACATGCATGTCAGATACCTCACTGCCTCAATGACTGATTGCTTGGGATTGCCTCACTACCTAATTTTATAGTGCTTATCCTGTCATTTGATATGCTGTGCGCACATGGATTATTAGTATTACTGTTTGAATAGATGGCTGCCATGCTGTACCCAGATTAAATCAGAAAATTAGGTTAAAAAAAAGAAAGTGTACACCTGGTTGCACAGGCAGAACCCCAATATTTGTTCCACCTCCTAGGTTGGTCTGTTTTGTGGCTCTACTCTAGAAACTTTAGGAATTATTCATTATCATTGAGGATGGTTTGGTTGTGGCTCTCTTGGTGTTTTGTCTAGCATCTTCAATGTCTCAGCCATGCCATCAGTGCAGGTCATACTCATGACATCTTGGTGGCAGGCCTCTGGAAAGCCATGATATGCTGCCCTAACACCTTGTTGATGTTGACTTTCACTTCATGTGTGAAATAATCATGACACAGCCAATATTCAAGCAAAAGTGCTAAAATAAATTGTAATAATTTTTATATGCACAACGTCTTGTGTAGAGCAAAGTTCAGTAACCAAATCTTGAATACATGTGGTAACAGCCTCACATCTTACATTATGCATTTATGGAAAATTGTTCTTTACACTAGATAATGATGTTTCAGATAGCATATTCTATGAATATTTAGTATGTAACAAACCTTGTAAATATATAGAAACCTATGTATTACATTGCAGCATGTTACCATAGTTGTTAACAATATGAAATAAATCTGCTGAAGTACCCGGTAAACAAATAATTCTGTAACAGTAGAAAACCTGTCATAATTGGGTAGCAAACCTCTTTTTTAAGTTTCACAATGGGTTAGGAATACCATATCCCCTTTATTCCAACTTCACTGACATAGCAGTATAAAGACTAGACTATGAGGTAGACAACTGAAGTTCAAATGATTAAGCAACTATTGGAACGGGAGTGGGGGTAGCAGGGGAATTATGAGGTTTAGCATTCTTATCCCACTTTAGGAAAGAGTGATGTGCATGGATGTGGAATATTCTGCATGGCAAACTTCTTAATGAGGACAAGAGATTGCATGGAGATGCTTTTCTGCAAAGCCACTCACATGCGGTGGCATGGGCATCTGTCATAAAGGCCACTGCATATCAAACTCTTGGATAGATGCAATCATGCACATTAGAATTTAGGACTTCAAGTCAACACCTGCCTGTCTGTCAACAAGTACCCACCAGAGGGAGATGAATACCCTCAAGCTTCTCCATTCCATGGTTGCTGTGATGGAAGTCCCCATCCAGTAAGGAATGCAGATGAGATTTGTCCCTGATATGAGACATTTTACAACACTCCATTGTTTCATGTTAGTCTGAGCTCCCATCTACTGAGGAACAGAACTGAGACTACTACAATTTGGCAGTGGTTCTCAAAATAGGACATAGCTATGGGATTTCTGTACCCATAAATGATCCAGAGCTCATAAAAAGTAGACGTATACATCAATACTTAACACCAAAAGTGTGATGAGAGCTTGGGACATAGGTGGACAGTAGTCTCTCCTTTGATAATAACATTGCCACAGTAGTCAGGAAATCCTTCTATGTGGCACACCTCATCACAAAAGGTTTCTCATCCAGGAAAAAAGAGGTCATTGTTCCCCTCTACTCGTCACTCATTAGACCCATTATAGAGTACAATACCCCTTTTGGTATGTACCTCACAAGACATCTACAACAACTGGAAAGGCTGCAGAAATACCTCACAAAGAGGATTACCGGCCTCAAACAGATGCCCTATGCAGACTGTCTCAAAAAACTCCAGCTTTACTCCATCACATATCACCTACTTAGAGGTGATCTCTGCCTAACATACAAAGCTATGTCAAACCCAGAGCTGTTGGACATGCTCCACTTAAAAAAATCCCAATCCCTCTGAGCTACATGCTCTAGGGACCTAAACCTTGTCACCACAATAAACAAAACATGCTGTAGGGATAGATTCCTGTCCCAGAGACTTCCCATACTCTGGAACAAACTACCTATCTATATCAAACAAAGCTCCTCATTAGCACTCTTCAAGAAAAATCTTGATGATTGGATGGGAAATAGGAAATTAACCCCGGGGATCACTTCTGTGGCTCTGCTCGACAGGGGCACAGGAAAATAATTTTCTTGGGTGGTGAAATCCAGGGTACCTTTTTGGCTAAGCTTGTGTAGGCCCTAGGACCGATAGCCTAGTACCTACCTATGAACCTATAATAGTAAGAAGGACTCTATGTATGGCAAATAAGTAAATAAATAAACAGTGCACCATGCTTAACTGAATAATCTCATTTGCAAATGAGATTCATAAACTCATTATTTTGATGGGAATTAAGTGTAACTTAGTTTTAGTGAGCATCTAAGTACTAGGTGGAGTGTGGCGCTGGCCACTCAAAATGCCAACAGATTTTTTCAGTAGAGGTATGATTTGTATTTGTACCACAGTGTGACAGTAATCATTCACAGGTAGCAGCTATCCTTAGTGGTAAACTACCATACATTATGACTACATGATAGTCATCAGACAAACTAAAGATCATGTCCATAAAAAAAGGGAACACTCCGGTCGAACAAACTAATCACAACAACACTGAAACAGTGACCAAAAATAGTAAGTTTTAATGAAGATAACATTCAGTAAGTGCCTTTATCTTAAAAGACTTCTTCATACCGAATGAACTTCAGAAAACAACGCAATTTATATAATAACATTACATGAACTAGATATTAATTAATTAATTAAAATCTGATACTTTTTCATTTAATAAATACATTAAAATTCTCCTTGTCATTTAATCTTGGAGGGTTGCAGGCTTTTAACTTTATTTGCCAGTAGCAGTCCCTTCAGTTTAATTCATCTTCAGCATCAAACCTGCTTGGGCAGCGCAGTGGTGTTGCAGTTAGCATTATCGCCTCTCAGCAAGAGGTTCTCTGGTTCAATTCTTGGCTGGGTTGCCTTCTGTGCAGAGTCTGCATGTCCTCCCTCCATTCCCGTGGGTTTCCTCCGGGTGCTACATTTTCCTCCTACATTCCAAAGACATGCAGTAGGTGGATTGGACACTCTAAACTGGCCGTAGGTGTGAGTGTGTGCATGCAACTGTGTGTGGTGCACCCTCTGAGGAGCATTGGGTCTTGGGATAGCAACCTGAGCCTGTAAAACCCGTACCTGCTACAGAAACAGCAAGTGCAGAAAGGTGCTCATGTCCGATGTACTACATGGTGCATAAATGGGAAAGAAACAGAGAGAGGGAGAGCTCAAACCTGCTCATAAAATTTTTTACTTTGTCCAAAACCAAAATTTTAAAAGAAACCTTACATTTTCCTTCAGATTTTTATTTGCTTAAAGCATTATTTTTATCACCTACCTCAACAGCATGCACATATATTGTATGATCCAATTCTCTTATTTTCCTGCCTATATAATATACAGGGCAGGACAAACAAATCACTAAATACACTACATACCTAGATTTACAAGAGAAATAACCAGGAACATAAATGTTTTATTTTTAATGATCACATCAACTTTTAAATACTGACAATAGTTGCAACTAAAACAATTAAACATCCCTCTCTTTTTTACTTATTTGTTTTACACATCCTAACTTAGACTGAAACCATTTAAACGTCTCCCTTTTTGTTTACAAAAATAGGTCCATCTCCTGCTATTTTCTTCCCTCAGGAAAACCAGTTAAAATCTTGCAATTTTCTGTAATAATATTTTATATTGCTTTCATCTAAAGAAAATTGTACTGCCATTCCTGTTTTGAAAATCTTTATTATCAACTTTAACAGTATATTTATTAACAGTGTCTTTCCATTTGTTCATAACTTCATCAAAACTATTTAACTACTTTTTAGAATATCCTGTTGCAACCAGCTTCCAACATAAACTGATCCCTTCCTTTAAAAATGTATTTTCATTACTAGGTAAATCACTCACTCTTATCGACCATCCCCTAACCATATAATTTTTATGCTATCATAGCATAAATAAGTATTATTCTGCACGTCCTTCCTAAATATTTTGATTTCTAACTTATTATTATTTTTATACACTACATCTAAAACACATACACTATTAAAATCAAAAAAATTTAGATATCATATACATTATTAATGTATTCAATAAAAATTCTTAGACTATCTAACAATGCTCTACAAATTAAAATATATTATAAATAAAATGATTATATAGTACAATTTTACTAAAAATTAATTTTTGAAAATATACACTTTCTCCTAGCCAATCATAAAAACATTGGCTTAACTCGGAGCTATGGCTGCTGCCCTGGCCACACCGGTGACCTTTTGGGAAAAAGATTAATTAAATTAAAAAAAATTGTAACTAAGTACTATATCTAACATTTCCATTGTTAAACATATCATATTTTCTGAAAAAAGTTTCAAACTTAATTCCATTCTTACAATATCCATTCCAATCTCATTCAGTACCATAGTATATAAAGACTGAATATCCATTGTTACTAAATAGTCAGAGTCTGTTAGGACTATACTTTGAAGCCCTGGAATAAAATCAGAAGTGTCTCTTATAAAATATCGACATTGTTTAATAACTTATAATTATAACTTATAATTATAATATTTATATTTTGACATTTCTTTAAACAAACTTCTAATATATCATTCTGTAGTAACAAAAATGCATCCAATTCAGGCTGTAATGGAGGATTAAAACTGCTCAATTAAAAAAAAATGGTTGTTCACTTTTTCTTCCATCTTATACAAAAAATCAAGATTTAACTTTCTCACATAGTCTCTTAAATCATTAATATCACATAAACTGGCCCTTGCTGCCAGTACACCCTTTTAAAAGAACTTAGATAGCTATATAGGTCAAAGGTGAATGTGTCAAGTTAATGATTTTGAAACAGCACTTGGGAGACATACCTGTTATATACTCATGTCCTTTCTTAGTCCATCCCATCTTGAATTTCTGCCTGGTTGCTGATTCTCATGCTGTTTCTCTGTGGATGGGGAAGTAACTATTGTGCCCATATTCTGTTCTCAGTGCATGTGTCTTGATACACACTGACCAGTTCAAAAACCTAGGGACTGTTCTGGTTATTCTCTCTTCCTTTCTGAAAATTGTAAAACTTGTGCTGCTCCTCATTTTTGTGTCTCTTATTTCTGTTAGCCAACGTTTCAGAGGTCCTAATTCCCACTCTACTCTGGTTGTTTGCTGCTACAGGATTGCCATTTGATTCATTTTCTTCCATTAATTTTTGACAACTTTTCTCATTTACATCAGTGCTACTGATTGTGGAAGCCACTCCCCTCTCATACTCAGCTAAATCTCTTTCAAATTTCTTCATTTTCCTCCTTTTCAATGCATCATTATCCTTACTTAATTTGTCTTGAATTAGACATGACTTTGTATAAAAATTTTCAACTGTTGCAACTTCTTCTAACTTCAAATAACTTTTAATTGTATTCTCATTGAACTCCTGTATTCTGGACTTATAATAGCCAATCAGAATCTCCATATACTGGATACCCCTTCTCTGATTCAGCTCTATCCATCTATCAATCAAATCTTTGGGTAAATCATTACCTATCGGGATCTTCGTAATCCGTATGGCCTTTGGAACCCTTTAACCAGCAAACAGTTCTCAAAATAAAGAATGTCGCATTCAAAGGCATTTAGTTTTTATTAAGCCTTTTTTCTAATTGTATAAACAGTTCTGTTAGAATAATACTGTCTCCTCTCCCTTGAGAAACACCGGCAATTGTAAACGGATTGTTTAGTACTGATAAGCATGCTGTCAAAATATCTTCACTCTACATATGCAGACAAAGTCCCAATACATTCAAAGAAGTGTCTCTTTTTCTGAAGGAAAATGTAAGGTTTGTTTTTAGACCAGGTAAAAAAAATTATGACCAGGTTCAATGTTATATGAAACTAACTGGAGTGAGGTGTTCAGTGGAAAAACTGCAGATGGAATGTGGAAAGTTTTGAAAGAGAAATTGTTTGAGTGCAAAAAGTCAAAAAAAATGTTTAACATCAGGATCTAGGCATGCAACATCAGGGGGTATATTTCCATAAGAACAAGATACCTGATTAAGGTGAGAGACAAAAAATAAAAGAAATGGAAGAGAGGTCGAACTACAACTTTGAAAACTGAAATAAATGAGCTGGACAAACAGATTAAGCATAGTATTAGACAAGATCAAGAAAAATTTGAAGAAAAGTTATATAAAGATATTGAGCATAATAGGAAACCTTTTTATAGATTCATAAGATGTGGAAGGAGTAAAGATACACAAATTGATAAACTGTGTGCAGATTCTAAAATTTATTCTCAGATACAACAGATTATAGATATATTTACAAAATCTTATGGAAAACAGTTTGACTCCACAAAAGGGGTGGTAAGTTGTCCTAGTGACATCCAGGTAACCCCAGATACTGGAATCAAATTAGATTATATTGAAAAAGAACTCCGCAAACTGAATCCAAACAAAGCACAGGGAGGAGAAGGAATAAGTAACAATGACCTGAGAACACTTAAGCAAGAACTTAAACTGCCATTACATTTATTATTCACTAGGTGATATAAATATGGGGAGATTCAAGATTGGAGACATGCTCTGATTCAACCTGTCTTTAAGGGAAAGGGGAGTAGGACAAACCTAGAATCATATAGATCCTTAAGTCTACTTTCATATTGTGGAAAAATAATGGAGAAGGTAATACTGGATAAGTTATTGTCAGAACTGGATTGGTTGGGACTTGAAACCATATATCAGCATGCATATGTTGAAAATAGATCTGTTACCACCTGTAACATGATGTTCTATAACAATATAATAACAGCTATGAATGAAAAACTGTGCTGTTATGTGATTTATATAGATTTAACTTCAGCATTTGACAGGGTCATGCACTAAACACTGATCAATAAATTAGTACAACAAGGTATTGATGTACTGTTGATAAGATGGATAGCTGCATGGCTTACACATAGGACATGGCAAGTATCACACACCAACTGGACAGGTGAAATCCTAGGTTTCAGTCAAGGTGTCCCACAGGGCTCTGTACTAGGGTTTACTTGTTTAGATTGTATCTTTCAGACCTTACTTTTTTTTATCTGAGGTGTTCTACAGTCTATATGCTGATGACCTGAAATTGGGTAAACTGATTACAAATGTTACAAATAAGGCATGTCTGCAAAATAATTTGACTAAATTGACCATTTGGGCACAGGAGAATAATATGTTGATAAATACATCAAAAACTAAGCATATGAGATTTGGGAGACATGAACTGAAAGGTGAATATTTAATACAGCACACAGTGATTGAAACTGTAGACTCAATTAAGGACCCGGGTATATGGGTAGATTCAACTATGAGTTTTTCTAATCATATCAACCAATTGGCTAATGATAGTTATAAAACTATAGGTTGTCTAAAAAGATTTATAAAGTCTAGGAAATCAAACATAATGAAGTCATTGTTTGTTAGTTACATTAGACCCAAACTTGAGTATGGAATAACAATATGGAAACCCTATGGGAAAACAAGCATGAATAAACTGGAAAGAGTACAGCGGAAATATACTAAGGGCATCCATGAATGTGAAAATCTAAGTTATTATGAAAGACTAAAATATCTGAACTTGTACAGTGTCTCTTAGAGATATTTAAGAGGAGATCTTATTCAGGTATATAGGGAATTTAGGGACAACTACCTCTGGGAATGTTTGGGGTTATCAAAAAGTACTAGAGAGTCATCAGATAACTTATGTAGAAGGTTCTATAGGAATGAGAAGTGTACTAACTGGTTCTCTGACAGAGTAGCTGATGCTTGGAACAGACTAACAAATTACATTAAAACAAATACTAGTTTAGATATTTTTAACAACAACCTGGACATTTATTATGGGAACAAGTGTTTTGGCATATTGGCAAGCTAGAAGGGCTTAATGCACATACTTGAAACATTTGTATGTATGTATGTTTGTAATGCTGAAAATTAATTAGACTGGAGGGAATTTTGCTATCAAATAAAGTTAGAAGCTATAGCCCTCCAGGATTAAATGACAAGGAGAATTTTAAGGTATTTTTTGAAAAGAACAAGGATCAGACATTAATTATTTTTTTTTAATTGATTAAAGATATACATGGGTCATGTGATGTTATATAAACTTTGTGGGGTTTTTTGAAGTTCATTCAGTCTGAATAAGTCTTTTAAGATGAATGTGCTTACTGAATGTTATTTCTGTTGATACATATTATTTCTGGCCATTGTTTCAGTACAATAAATACCATGTTCAAATTTGAGTCACTAAAGTATAAACCATAAGTGTAGCAGCAAAATAAGAAATTCACTGTAAGATTTTTGGAAGACTGTATCTAGCTATCTAGCTATCTTATCTATCTATCTATCTATCTATCTATCTATCTATCTATCTATCTAGTCTGTCTATCTACACATAGACACATACACACACACACACACACACACACACACACACACACACACACACACACACACACACACACACACACACACACACACACACACACACACACACACACACACACACACACACACACACACACACACGCACACACACATGCACACACGCACACACACACACACACACAGACACACATACACACACACATAGACACACACACACACACACACACACACACACACACACACACACACACACACACATTGGTGTTATTCACTAGGAAGAATCTGCACATCATCAACAGAATGAATGGGACAAGAAATCTGCTGAATGTTTACTTTGATGAATGTTTCATTTGTTGGAAGAAACAAAAGCCAAAGGGATTAGCTTGAGAGCAGTGTTGGGTTTCTGTTGAAAATTAAGCTTTGCTTTTTGTTAGAAGCTCTGTATAAAAAGATTCTGATCCCTTTCAAAAGTTCTTAAACCAGTAGAAGCCTTAACAAATTTTGTCAAAATTCCCAACTGAAACTCTTAGTTCTTTTGCTAAAAATTAACATTGCCACAACATCACAGTACATGGCTTATTCCCGACTCATCAAGGCTTAGTGTAAAGTTTGTTAATTAGTACAGGAAGAAATCTTATTGTGTTACAATTACTTGATATTGTGTAGTCATAGCAGATCAAACTATAAAACTATATAATACATTACAAACTGTCTGCTCCCCAAAGAGTAAAGACTGTGAACTTCTATCAATACCCAGTATCAAATCAATGGAACATGATAGACTCTTTTTGGATTTATTCCTGTACTAATTATTAAACTTTATACTAAGCCTGCATGAGTCTGTAATAAGCCACATACTGTGAAGTGTGGCAATGTAAGTTTTTAAAAAAGGAGCTGGAAGTCTCAGTTTGGAATAAGAGAATGTGATATTCTCCTGCTGATAAAGGACTAGGTAAAAAAAAAAACACCTATAGAAAACAATATTGCAAATTCAGGAGTAAAAGTCTCATCCAAATGAAAAATACCAAATATAACCAATCTACGTTTAACACTAGCCAATCACATCAACAGCTCCTCCCTCCTCCTTTGTGGAAATAAATAAGAATAAGAGCTAGCCTTAATCTAAGTCTGAATGGCTGCCAGAAATGCAAAAAAAAACCCAAGTTTCAATGTGCACAAAGCAACTCCATCAGATCTATCAGTCCACAACTCCTTTTCCCATTATTTGCACATGGGGTCAGCGTGTCACCTCAACAGTAACAATCATCTAGAGCCAAGGTTAGACAGCTGGGTGGCTAGCCCTGCCATGGTAATTTTACCATTCCACACACTTGCATGCACACTCACACCTATGGCCAATTTGGAGTATCCAATCCACCTACTGCATATCTTTGGAATGTGGGAGAAAGGGAGAAACCCACATGAACACAGGGAGAACATGCAGACTCCACACACAAGGCACCCCAACCAAGAATCAAACCAAGTAACCTCTTGCTGGGAAGTGACAACACTATCCAATGTGCCACTATGCCACCCCGGTAAAATGGAATGGGGATTAATGTAAATGTATTTTTTTCAAAATGCAAAAAGGAAAAATTGTTTCTGATGTACAAAGTAGTTTTATTTTTGCTTTTCATACCATGAAAAATAATGCATGAGAGGAGCTCAAAACAATCACTGCAAATAAACAGTCACCACATTGCCAGATTGATAAAAGGCATGTTATAAGATTAGGTGCTTTTCTCCTAATTAAAATACAAAGGACTTCATCAGAACAAAAGTGCCTCTGGCACCACATCATTAAATCAATCTTATTTAAAACATAACACATTACAATATACTGAGAACAGAGCAACAGACACAACAAAATAAATTATGTTACTGCTTAGTATTTTAAATGTAAACATTTTATAAATTTGCTACTCTTAATTTTGACACTGTCATGATAGATAAGTTATTGTTAACAAATGGAGGTGCTATCACATTCAGTCTTAACTGCTGCAATAGCTCCTTGCATTCAGGAATATCTTCCCATGCTCCTCCCCTAAGATCAACCAGATAACAAATTTAAATCACAGAAAATTCTCACATAATAAAAAATGGTTATAGAAGGCATTTTGTGGTTTTCTTTAGTAATATCATAATAGTGTTTATATATATGCTTTTTTAAATTAAATTTTCTCTCAGTTTTTCCCTCATCAAAACTTGAATCTGTGGAATATATGGTTATGTAAACCAACCCCTTACTGTTGGAATTACCATAACTTAGTATAATAGGTTTATTAAAGGAGATTATGCCCTCCACCTTTTCATTCATTAATATGTATCTAGAGTAGATACAGCTATGACATTTCCTGGTCCCCATTTGGGTACCACGCACATTTTTCTTTTTCTTTTTGGTCTTCTAGTTTTTGTTAAATGTTGCGGGTAGTTTTATAAACAAAGCAAGGGTATCACCTGCAGTCTGAAACTAGGTTATTTTAAGTCAAACATGTCCATTTATCAGACCGTTTCAAAAGAAGCCCAGCACTGCTCTTCAGGTAATCCCTTTGGCTTTCATTTTATTTATTTATTTATTTTCATTTGTCCTGGTGGTGTCTTGTAGGCTCCCCAAGTTTTTTTTAGCTTGATGTGAATAGCTACCACTTTTTTGGACATGCAATTTTCATTTTTCAGAAGAAGGAAGGCTGATTACACATGGGAAAACTAAGTGTAGGTTTGAGAGTTTAATAATTTTTTTAGGATATCAGTTTCATCATTAGCAGTTGTGATTGTTTATGGGTTAGAGTTAAAGGAAATCTTGGTAAGGAGACAGATTTAGTGATGTCCATGAGTGCAACTGTATGTGGGATGTGTCTGAGTGTCATGTGTAGTGGTAGTATTACAGAATTTTTTTTTCTAAGATAAGGTGTAGGGTTGAGGCTAGAGCAGGAACAGGGCTTGGTTTAGTGTTAGCATGCATCAGTAAGGTGGTGCAGGGAGGCAAAGCTGTTTGTTTCCTTTTGAGGATTTTTTTTTGTAGATTTCATGTTATATTAATTTTCAAAATGCCAGCATTGACAATCTATGTTTTGATGCTTGTACATTTCAAAAAATCTACATATGCTCAGGCATATAAATATATAAGAAAAAGGAATAAAAGGAGTAAAATATGGTGTGTCTACAACTAGTAGGGTTTAGCTTTAAAGACATCTTCTATCGTGTTAGTGGTGAAACAAATTGTAGACTGCTTTTAATGAAAAGGCTGTGGGTTTTATTCCCACCTCAGGCAGACGGATTCCTGATGCTACAGTGCAGCATAATGGGGTGCTGTGCTCCTGAGTGTATATCATTCAAATGAGGCATTAAACCAAGGCCCCATCTGCCTGGGATGGTAGATTGAAAAGATCCCGCGGCACCTACTGAAAAGAGTAGGGGGAAGTTCCCTGACCTATCTCTTAGCAAAAGAAATCTGGGCAAAGCCAAAAATGATGGCAGGGCAAAGCATCCAAAATAGGGACAAATGTTAAATGTTGCTCTTATAAACGCATAACGTTGCTAGAATAAAAGGTTTTGTGTTACCATTAATTTTCTGAAGGATATAAAGTCTGAAACTCAAACATCTGTCATTATTTAGTCAATTCAGTCCTTACTGATTTTCCATAAAACTACAAATTTTATAAGGAACAGACTTGAAAATTTGAGGCACATATCTGAACATTCTGTAAAATCTCAACAGTTGAGAGGTATGTTCTCGGATGCCATGGCCAAATATCACATAGTATTATAAATACAACCTCAGCTCTCCCCTGCAAACAAGCTATTAACCAAGTATGACTAACCTGGTCAATAAAAAAATAAGTAAATAAATAAAAAGTGAAAAAGTCATGAGCATTCAGAAGCTGTGTAGCCATGCTGCTGAAAGATATTACACGTTGAAGATTTTAGCTTAGCTGGAAATGTCTTGGAGTCCTTATTGAATGGTTTGTCTGTGTGGTCTTTTTACCCTTTGCTGTATGTGTGTGTGTGTGTGTGTGTGTGTGTGTGTGTGTGTGTGTGTGTGTGTGTGTGTATGCATATATATAAATATATATATATATATATATATATATATATATATATATAGATATAGATATACAATAGACACACACACACACACACACATATATATATATATAT
>NC_056746.1:815763495-815868495 GCF_019279795.1 Protopterus annectens
ATGTATCATTCAACCCAGGAAAGCTATAAGCATTCAATCGAACTTGACACTTAAGTTCACAACATTCCAGATTGAGTCCAAGGGCCACCTCTTACATCAGGCAAAACTTGCTCAATTATTTTGAATTTAAAATGATGTTCTGAAAAGGTCACAATGTGTCTGGCTAAGGCATTATGAGCATGCAATTTATTAATATTATAAATATGCTCATATAGTCATTCTCTAAATCTGCTTTCTGTTTTGCCTATATAAAAAGTTTTGCAGAACAAGCACTTAGCCAGATAAACAACGCCTTTAGAGTTACAGTTAAACCTGCCCTTGATTTCCTAATTGATATTATAGACTGTAAAATTATTGCTAGTATCAACATATTTACAAAAAGGGCAAGCTTCGCACTTATACATTCCAGGGCATCAATTTAAAGGAAATTTCTGAAAATTAAATGAATTTTTAAAATTGGTACCTCTCTTAAAAACAACCCTAGGATGATCACCTAATTTAAGTTTTAAATTAAGATCATCCAACAATATGTTTCAGTTTTTATGTAACATTTCCTTTTGGTAAACAGCATCAATACTAAAAGGAGTAGTGAAACTAAGTCTAAACCCAGCTGTCGATAAATTACTCTCTTGAACTCCATGGTCACCAAACCTTCCAGGGCTTTCAAGCCAGCCATCATGATTTAAAATTGGTTTAAAGATCCCAGTAGATCACTTACTTTGTAGTTTGTTGATTAATCGGTCCACTAAAATAGATGGATACCCTCATTTAAGAAGCATATCTCTTAAATTGTCTCACTCATTGAAAAAGTCTTGTTTTAAACTGGCCATCCTACAAATTTTGCACAAGCATAAGTAATGGAATTTCTTCCATCCACTATTGGTCATAAAAGGGGTCATGTAAGTCCTTATGGATTTTGGGGATCCCAAAAATAACTGGCATTAATGGTGAAGACATATTCAAATAATTATACAAATTTATAGCAATACAAAAATCAATCAGCAAGTCGTTGATATAAGATTTAATTCTAGCATAAGCACCATTTACTTCATTCAATGACACAGCTTCCTATGTATCCATACTCAATATTTTAAGCATCCTCAACTGATAGTCACCCATATCCATAAAGACCAGTCCTTCCCCTTTATTGGCTTTCTTGACCCTTACATTAGAACGATGTAAAGAACAAATCAAATCTTGTTCATCCTTATTTAAGTTATACATATCATCGCATTTACATTATTTACACAACACTTACCTCATGTCCATTTAACAAATATGCTCAAAAGCATGTAATAAAGGGTGGAGTGGTGGATTAAATGAACTGCTGACTGTGAATTGTCCATCAGAACAAGTATTAGAAACAAACAATAATGTTAAGTTCATTTTACATGTGAACAGTTTTAAGTCCAAAATAGTACTAGCAAGGTCTGCTCCCTTGATGGAACAAAAGTTAAACCTTTAGCCAAAATATTGGCTAAAGAAATTTCAACATCAACATCAGCATACTTGAACATTTTAAAGTCTCCTTGTGTATTAGTAACAACCTGTACACATTTTCTGTTGACTTCAGGTCCAGAATGGTCACTCATGTCACCGGGACTCATCTCTGGTGAAGATTGTTCCTCCTCTGGTGCCATGGGTTATGCAATTGTCCCCTTTCCTCCTTGTGTTGGTTTGATGTCCCCTCAAAGATGTATGAAAATCATGGTTATTAGACTGGTTGTTAGTGGTACTAGATGTAGGCCGTAGCTGTTGACCTCTTTGTTCTCTCAAGCATTCACTATGTCAAAATTGTTGTTCTGATATGACATCATGATGGCCCTCATGAGTATTTGTATATTGTCTTCACTGACATTAGTATCAGAAGCTCTTAGCTCATTATTACGACCCAAATTACCCCAAATCTGTGAAGGTGAGGGTTGGGGTAGGCTACTTCCTTCTCATAACTACATTTGTCCCTTTCAAGTTTTTTTACTTTATTTTCTCTGAATTTTTTCAAATACTGATCAATGTTTTCAAATAATCTACCATATTCATATTTATACCGTAGGAAATCAACATTACTTCTAATTAACTATCAAGGCCATCCAAATCCCCTACAAGTGAGTCCAACATTCTGGAATAATGCTTGATCATTATTTCTATAAAGTCACAGTATTGTTTATCAAACAATTTCAGCAGCTCAAAATGTATCTTTCGGCTTTTCCTGGTTAGGGGTCGCCACAGCGGAACTCCAGTCCGCTAATGATTGGCAGTAGATTTTTACGTACCAACTTGCCAGGCCTGACGCACAACCTTTAATGAAGGTACACCCACTCATGCATGTCTCCACACAGAAGACGCTTTAGTTGAGAATCGAACAGGGCAACGTCTTACTGTAAGGCGACAACGCTACCGCAGCACCACCACCGCAGCGCTCAGGGAAAATTAGGCTCAAGGTCATTAGGAAAACACTACTGTCTCAAGCCTTTAGGGATTTGGTGCCTTTGCAAAAATTCTTTTAAATAAATGATTTCCATCTGTAATTTCTTATATTTAACTAACTTATAGTCAAACAGTTTCAAATTCTTATTAATATCACTTCTTTTAGCCGATGTTCCTAAACTTAAATCATCAGAACTGCTCATACCTTCTGGATACTTGTTTAGCTACTCCTGTAATACTGAAATACCAATAAGCTCTATGGAAGATTGCTATAGTGTGGAAGAGTCACCCAGTCCACTAGTACCATCATAATATCATTGGCACTATTTGAGTGAATGTCTGCTCGCACATGATTCATTTGGGACACATGAGAGGCAGTAAAACCAAAATGCTGATTTCCATTGTCCACAAAAGTATCCTGCCTCATATTCCATGAATTAACAACAGTTCCTGAAGCTGGTAAAAAGGAAAGGGAAATTCTGTGTGATAAATTATCCACCTGTTGGGACAATTGCTGCACAAGTAAAGTAAGATTGCTAACTACTGTATTTAAACCTGGCACGTCTTGTGACAACAGCAAAGGAATGTCTTGTTCTATCCCTGCCACCAAATCCATGACAAATCGACTAAAAACCAAAGCAAAACACAAAAACTAGTAATACAAGCACTAGGAAGAAGCGGAAGGGTAAATCAAGAATCAAACACTGAATTTTAAATGATGTAAGCACTTTTGTCCGTATTTATTAAACAAAGTTCTTCAGACAACAAGTGGAAAGTAAAGAACACAGTTTAAATAACCCCCATTAAATCATGTGACCCAAAAGGAAGTTACATCACTGAAACAAATCTTTAGAAACAGTACCATCTTGTGGTTCAAAGTCTGAACTACAACTATAGTATGATAGAACAGAAAACACATAGAATTGAAATACAACCATAAAAAACATCACATATGAGCTAAAAAAAATGTATTGTGACAGAATTATGTTGCCAAAAATGTTCAGAGAAGGTACAGATTATTGAGGCAATCATATTTAAAATTAAGTAAAGTGACTGGAAATTTATCGTAAGTGGACTTACCTCATGATAGGTAAAAAGCTAAAGTAAATGTTTCATGAGTGTAGACTGGTTTGTAAAATGTAAAAGTTAAAAACCTGTAAAACTAAAGGAATGAAATTAATTCATATTCTTTGTTAGAAATTAATAACATGGAACAGAGAAGAACTCAAGCAGCAAGTATGGCTATATTCATGAAAAAATTATATGTTTTGCTATAAATCAAATTGGTATAACCTGTGGCAAAATAAATTTTGCAAAAGTCTGTAAAAATAAATAAATTAATTTACAGTGGAAAAAAATGCATGTATTAGGGAAGAACCATTAGAGAGGAATCATTTGTTGGCAGGATTTCTGTTCAAAATGTAAACAGAGTACAAGGTAAAAGTATAGCTACAGTTCTGCTAAAATATTTGAAACACTAGGTCTAAATCGGAGCAATCGGAAGCAGTCATGTTATAAACTGCTTACTTATTTTGGTCATCTCATAAAACCACAAGGCCAGAAGGAGCTTATGTATGAAATATATGTAATAGAAGGAATTCCATGTTATTGATATTGTAAATATTCTTTTATAGTGAAGTTTTTGATGTTTCAGAAGCTTGGCATGGTGAAAATAATTTGTAGTGTGAATTTAGATATAAAGTGGGGAAAATAAAATGTTCAGTGTGATGATTTGTTTATAGAGTATTAATATTTATTTATTAGGATGGGTTGTTAAATTAGAGTATATCATATTCAAAAGGTCATCACGTAGTCTTGCCTGTATTGCATGCCTAACAGCTTTAGTGGGTCTGGAGGCATAAATTAAGCAAAAGTTAAATCTTGTGTACAAAATAATTCTTATTCAGAGACAGAGTGCCCTTAGTGAGTCTGCTACAGAAGTCAGAGTAATATTTATATAGATCCACAAGACTTCAATGAAGCTGTAAAAATAGAGCATTATTAACTTAATACAACTGAAGTAGTGATACAAAGAAAAAGTATGCTACGTGTTTGCTGCAAGTCAGAGGTAATTAATGGTGTTGCTAATATAACTGATGCTATATTGCTATGATAGCAGAACCAGGAAAAATGTGATGTCAGACTGAGATACTGACAAGACTGAGAATCATTTCAAGAGAGCTGAGATGTCAGGTTGTGTCTCAATGTCTGAAAGCTTAAAAACAGAGACTGAGAAAGTAACAGCTATATTACAGATGCCTCGGTATTAGCACAGACAAGCTTTCATGCAATTTTTGGAATCATGCAGTATTGTTCAAACTTTATTCTGAATCTGTCAGAAAACTGCTTGTCATTAAGGAAGTTATTTGAGCACAATGTGGAATGGTCAGAAGTATAAAGAAGAGCTGACTTTTGAAATGTTTAAGCACTTAGTAACCAAACTGCCTATATCGAAGTATTTTGATGTAAATGAGTTAGTCACATTATAAGTAGATGCCAGCCAAAATCACATGCCATGAGTGTATGGATGTCAAATGTCTCATGAATATATCTGTATGAAGCTTGTTTTTTGGCAGTAAACCATAATCCAGTGCAGAATGCATTTAAGAATAGTGGCTGGACAAGAAGAATGATCTTAAAACTACAGATGAGACTTAAGTGTGAAGTAAAAAAACAGGCAAGGAAGTGCATTTACCAAATATAATGATAAATAATACACTCAGCGGAGTAAACACTTCACACCAATAAAAAGATAGAAGTAATATACAGATAAACAGCTTTTGGTGTGTGCGACCATGCATCAAACTGAAAAATGAAAATAAACAATTGTGACCATGCATCAAACTGATGTCACGATTACCTTAAGTATATATAGGCGTTTTTGTAAATGTGTGCCGTTTGGTCTGATGAAGCTATTGTGAAAGCGCTTATCTGTGCACTCTATTAAATTGTTTTTTACAGAAGAAGAACAAGCATCGTTTATTTTCATTTTTCAGTTTGATACATGGTCGCACACACCAAAAGCTGTTTATCTGCCATTTACCAAATATGTTGAGTTGTTGGTATCTACCAGCTAACAACAGGATTCGCTTTGGATATTACCGGGAATGAGTTGGACAATTCTGCAGTTCCCTCTGACTGAAAATATGTAGAAACTCTTGCAACAGTATACTCAAGAGTTATTCAGTGAAACCGGTGTTTTGACATGTAACAGTGAAATGCCATTCAGGGCAAAAGTCTGCTATAATGAATGAAAGGCACTACTTTTTATTTAACAAGGAAATAAGCTATATACAAGGTCTGATATTTAAAATAGCAAAAGTAATATTGCCTAATTGTCAAAGGAGCAATATTTTGCAAAAATGCATTAATGAAATGTGAGAACTGTAAAATATGAAAAAGAAAATTTGATGTGGTATATAGGCCAGGCATGTCATTGCAAACTGTGAAAGAATTTAGAGACTGTTGAGTATCAGTGCTTATCGTAGCAATAATCCAAGAGAATAAATTATTTCTTACACAGTAGTATAATGACTGTAGAATGAAGTTGGAAAAGATTTATTTCATTCACACAGTACATATACCTAAGTACCAAAGGTTGCAAAGTTAGTGAATACTACAAGTACTGGTGTTGTCAGTGAACTTAAGAATGTGTTTCAAGACGTGAAATATCTGATATAACTGCCATATATAATGGCACACATTATACAAGCATGGAGTTTAAAATATGTTTACAGGAGTAGGAATTTCATAATGTTAAGTCTAGTCTAAACTAATTACAGTCCAATGATCAAGCTGGGAAAGCAGTTCAAACTGTGAAAAATCTCATAAAGAAAGCTCATGGCATTAAGAGTGATCTGTTACTTAACAGTACATTTGGCTTTATTGGAAAATATAAATACCCCATTCAAAGTTAGAGATCTATCACCAGAGACTGAAGAGTAGGCTACCTACCTCTGCTTTCTTACTCCAGTCTAAAATGTGAGTTCAGTAGAAGAGGGAATGAAAGTAAATGTGTGCACAACAGTTCTGTTTATACAGAAGAGAAAAATGTATATATTCTTTAAAGAGAGGGGGTCCTGGCTCTGTGGCATATATCAATAAAGACTCGGATTCAGATGGCCTGAGACTGATTAGTGGCTCAGGAAGCTGGAAAAGCCAGGGGAAGGCTAGGAGAAAGAGATGCTTACCTTACATTAGCTTGCTGTCTTAGGAGGGATTGTTGTGGCTGCTCATTCTTTGGTGATCTGCAGCTCCAGGGGAGTGGCATAAGCTGCTTAGCTGAGAACAGGCACTGGATGAGAGAGACATGGGTTACTCTCTCCAAGCCAGTGTGACAGCCCTTGCAAAGGCATCTCACAGACTGGGCACACCTCTGTATCTTAAGCATAGGTGGTCTCTTTGCAGTAACACTGAGCTGACATCTCTACCAGAGTTATGGTTTGCTGCATCAGTAAAATGTACTAAGGGTTGACAAAAAAACAGCTCTGCAGTTGTCTTGGGAATAAATGAGCTACTAACAGTTCTTTCCATGTGAAGAATGAATGGACCAGTGGATTACAAGGAGTTTGTTGTTAGCAAGTTACAAGCTACTAAAACACAAAAATATACAAATAAAAAAGATGTGTAAGATCAGAGTGCACCAAATTTCTGTATAAATAGAACTAGAATGAGTAGTTGTACAATCAAAGGGCCCGATTCCAAAAGACTTGCTCTCAGTGTAAATGACCACTTACACTGAAATCAGACTGAGAAAACATGTTTTGGTATCTGGCTCCCAGTGTAAGCCTGTTTATATATAGGCCTTGCACTGAAGTAAGTCACTGAAATTGAAATCAGGTCTTTAAGAATCAGGGCAGACTTATTCTGAGAGCAACTCTTTCTGAATCTTGGCCAAGATTTTTTTCTTAGTGTAAAGAATATAGCAAATCACTGAGATGATCCCAGAGACATTTGAAAACACTGTATCTAATAAATATGTTGCATTTGAGTAGCCTCCAGCCAAGAGACGTGTCATAAAATATCTGGACAGAACCCGAGTGGACTATTCCGGTAACTCTTCCTAGTCTGTCACCAGTAAAAGTACAAATGATATACCCCATGAAGATTTTAAAATTGTTAAGATCCTGTTAAAGCCAGAAAGATGCCCAGCTAAAAATACAAGGGATAAGAAGTGTTAAACCGCTGTTTTTGAAATGTGCTACTATATTTTTTACTATTAAAGTATTTCTGCTGTGTGCATAGAACATGAGTGAAAATACTACATTATGTAAAACTAAGGCTAAAACTAAAAATAATGATACATTTCAAGAAGTTAAAGTGCATAACTGAAGAATAAAATGCATGAGATATTAAATTATGTTATCCCTCTTTCTAATCCTGTGTATAAAATGGAATGTTGAAAAAAAACTGAGTGATTTTGAAATGCATAATTGAAAAGTATAAATGTATGTATATATGGATATGTATATGTGTACACACACACACACACACACACACACACACATATATATATATATATATATATATATATATATATATATATATATGTATATGTATATATGGGTCTACTTCAGATGAGTGACTGCCACATAACTGAAGTTCAAATAACTGAGACAAAAATAATGAAACTTTAGGGACCTAAACAGTTACTGTTTACTGGCGTAGGTAAACACTTGGTGACATGCCCTGTTCTCCACTGTAGTGCAATCCTAGAGTTGGTATATTTACTTGGGGGGAGTGCAGCACCCCACATTGGGGGTGTGGGGTCTATATTAAATGAATGAAAGTTCATCTTAGCGAATATCCAGGTACTCGAAACTGCAATTGTGGGGGGCTGCGCCCCCACACCCCCCTAAATATGTATTCCAACTCCGAGATCGCACTACAGTGAGGAAAGGGCAAATATTCCCATCTTCACTGTACCACGATCTCGCAATTGCGGTTTCGAGTTCCGCAATATTCGCTCATGTGAGCGTTCACTAAGAGGAACTTTCGTTCATCTAATATAGACCCGTGGGGGTGTAGCCCCTACCTAGGTGGGTTTTATTTACCTCAGCATGAGTTTCATTGACAGTCAGCAATGTAGTTACTTACCCTGGTGAATTCTGTTGTTCCAGGTTTCTGACTTTTCATTATTTCCGTCTCAGTTATTTGAACATTGGTTATGTGGCAGTTGATTGTGTGAAGTAGACCCATATATCCATCTGTGGGAAAATATTGAATGGTAAGTAATTGAACCCAATTGGTCGATCATCACCAAATCCAAAAACACAAATAGACAAATGTAAACATTATATATTCCAGCTCTGAGATCACTACACAGCAGCGAAAAGGTAAAATCTCTGATCTTCACTGTACCAAAATCTTGCACTGAAAACAGCCAGTACATGCTATCAACTGATTTTTGATTGTTTACAACTTGTCTGCAGTAAATGTTCACTTGTTGACATGCACACATGTTTAAATGAACTGTAATATGTGTTGTGTCTAAGGTAGTTTGGGAAAACAGCAGATTAGCTGACCTTTTTTTTTTCTGACAAAGGTAACTGGTTTTGTGGTAGATCTGGGACTTTGTGTGCAGGTGTTTGTTTTTTTATGCTTACAAAAGGAGCTGGGTAGGGGAGACAGGTTTAGTGTATGCATGAGAGTGTGTGTTTTAGGGTAAGGGTTAGGTAAGGGGTATATTTAGTGTATAAGCTAGGGTGTGAGTTTTAGGGATATGGTAGAGGTTAGGTAAAGGGATATGTTTAATGAGTGTGCCAGTGTGTTCTGTGTATGTATGTGTGTGTGTGTGTGTGTGTGTGTGTGTGTGTGTGTGTGTGTGTGTGTGTAGATTAGAGTTAGGGTCAAAGGGATATATTTAGTGGTGTGTGTGTGTGTGTGTGTGTGTGTGTGTGTGTGTGTGTGTGTGTGTGTGTGTGTGTGTGTGTGTGTGTGTGTCTGTGTGTGTGTTTATGGTGAGGGCTCATATTGTCTTGTTTTATATTATTAAGTAAAGGTATTTTAAGGTGAGGTCCATGATTTAGGTTAGGGGTAGGGTTAGGGTTAGGTTTAGGTAAGTTACTAAGGTGGAGGCAAATTTGAATTGAATGTAAGACAGGGTTGTGTGTAATTCATTGTAAAAGTAAATTTGTTTCCTTTTTTGATGCACTGGGTGTCGTTAATTTGTGTTGTTGATATGATAAATTGTTGGCATGTTTTGGAAGTTTTTTGGGGGGGGTTGACAGAATTTTTAAGTAATAGTATTGTGAATAAAATAGGGATTGATTCTGTAGTCTTAAATGATTTTATAAGACAAGGTAATTCAGAGCATAGGAAATGTCCCATCGATATTCTCAATTTAACAAGAGAGCAAACAACAATAATATTGGAACTTAACGATTAAAAAAATGAAGTGAAGGTAGTGGACACAGAACAGGAGATGTGAGAAAGGGTATGAAACAAGAAAAGAAGGACATTGTGTAGAATAAAATCTAAAGAAGACAACAACCACAAGAAATGTGCCCATAATTTGTTAAACAATTATATGAGGAATTTAGAGGTAAATAGTAATCAGATGCAAAACTGGTCTGCTTCTGACCTACAAATGCTGTCTGTTTAGAGGTTTGAAAAACCCTAGTGGCAAAAATAACGTAAGAGAGAGAGGGTCAGTTACATGTCTTGGGATTAGTTTAATAAGAAATTTCAAGGTAGTAGTTGAGAATATTTAAACATTCAAAACTATATCCCTAAATATTAACAAGTACCTCTTCATACCTTACACCTTGTTACTCTCCCTCCTTCACTCACTTCCTTGCTTCAATCTATTTGTCTCTCCTGACCCTCTTTCTAAATAGGCCATATCACTGTTTTTTCCCTCACTTCATATTGCAATTCCTGTTTATATTATACTGACTTACCTTTAATTTCTATATAAAGTGGCTAGACTTTCTCTAAATATTAAATAATTATCATATAAGCTGCATCTCTTCTTAACCAATATTTTCATATTCTGTTGAATTTGGTATAATTATTTTAACTGTAGATATTTTTGTACTATTTTTGAAGATTGTAAAACGATTGCTTTTAAAATGTTTTGTAATACTTTGGAGCTTTTCTTCCCAGGCCTCCAATAAAAATGGGCACCTATCAAGTTGGACTTTACCAGTAATCAAATGTCAATAAATAAATAAAAAAAGCACAATGCTGTAACTATGGTATATGGTAACAACAATGCTGGTAAAACAAATGAGTATAATTTAAATAATCCTAGCAATAGATTTTTTTCCAAATAATAACTGTCATTGTAGCAGTACAGTTTTAGCTATTAATTTATTAATCCAGAGGTTTACACAGCTGATCCTGTGCTGCATAAACTCTCTCACAGATGATCATACTCAAAGTTGTTACTGCCCCTCATTTTTTGTAACTTCAGGAAGTACTTACAGGACAAGGGGGTCTGAATGGAAAGATAATAAAATCATCAAGCAAAGGAGTATAGTATTGGTAGAACTGGATTCATCCTCAAGTCTTAATGAGTACAATCATGAGGTGGACCCTGTTTTTACAGAATCTCTCCAAGGCAACACTCATATATATAGATTGTATTTTATGTAGCATATTTCTTGGACAGAAGTAGTTTAAAACATGAAAAGACGGCAGAGTGCACAAGTCCCAGGAAATGAGTGTTCAATCCTGCTTGGTGCATTAGTGCTAAGACAGAAAAAATGATAGTTCAGAATCCTCAAGACATAGAAACATGCCTAAAATGGGGTTAGGCCAGGCTCAGGGGGAGGATGCCCCCCCCCCATTATAGAAGGCAGTAGTAGACCACAAAAAATAGAAAAACTGACAGTCCAAAAAAAATGAGCCATAAAGATGATAGAGTGGACGATTGAGGATAAAAAAGAAATTATGTATTGTTGCTATTATGCAAGAAGCCCAGAATTTCTGGATGTGGTCATGGGAAAGAAAGAGAGATCTGATATGGTGCAATAAGAAGTACAAAAAAAAGCTGCAAAGATATTTGAAAAGAAATACAGGCAAAGGCATCCAGATAAGGGAAATTTCACAATACAAAAAAATAAGATCACGACAGGGGAATGTAGTACAGAAGATTAATAAAGTAGAAGTTCAACAAATGCAAGCTGAACTTATGGAATACCTATGAAGTGAAGGATTTACTGCTGAAATTCTAACACAAGCTAAGTCACAGCATGATGGAACAATGAGTCCCCAGAGTAAGGAGAAACAGGAGGAGCAGGAGACATCTGAAGAAGAAACATGGACATGGGAAAGCAAAAGAGATTTAATATGGTGCAATATTTATGTAAAGGAAAAAGCAAAACTAATAAATAAAGCAGCACCAAACATATTTGAAGAGAAATACAGGCAAAGGCTTCTGGATATGGAAAATTTTACAATACAAAAAAATGGGGAAAGAGGAAAAGAAGGTTAGTAATGGAGAATGTAAAGAAATAGAAATGCAAGCTATGGATTACATGTGAAGGAAATGATTTAGTATAGCAAATGCCACTCTGGTAACATCACAGTATGAGAGAACAATGAGTCTCCAGATTAAGGAGAACCTGCTGCAATGAGAAACATCTAATCAGTTGCCACATGAACATGCTTTGGAGCCTTCAACAGGAAACCAGTACAACAGTTTTGTTGGAGTTCTACAGCAATGGAAGGAGCAGGAAACAGTGGCAACTCTGATGCAGTCAGTGTTATGGAGTGTTAGAAAATTGTCAACCGGTAGATCACATCCTTGGTGTTAATCTACCAGTAATTCTCTCTGAAAAATGAATCCACTGCTTCACGGCAGCATATCAAACTACAAATGGAGCTCAGACTGAAAAAAACAAATGTCTGCCATTATTTTACATTCACTAAGCAGCCCTTTTACTGTTTAGCGAGTGTAAAATAAAAAAAGAAGAAAACAAAGAAAAAAGTGTGTGTCTTTGTGTGTGTGTCTGTGTGTGTGTGTGTGTGTGTGTGTGTGTGTGTGTGTGTGTGTGTGTGTGTGTGTGTGTGTGTGTGTCTATGTCTGTATGTAAGAGTGTATGCATATATGAGAGTGAGAAGAAATTGATCAAACTATTATTTTACACTTGCTAAAAAGATCTTTTGCTGTTTAGCCAGTGTAAAAAAAATGAAACAGAACAAAACTGTGTGTGTTTATGTGTTTATTATTCTGTCTGCATTTGTGTGTGAATGCATGCATAAAAGCAGAAGAGACAGAGTGAGTGTGTGTGTGTGTGTGTGTGTGTGTGTGTGTGTGTGTGTGTGTGTGTGTGTGTCAGAAAGAGAGAAAGAAAGATGAAAGAGTGAGAATGACAGCAATTGAGCGATCCCTGGCAGCAGCAGTAGTTAAGCGGTTTGCATACCTCTTATCTTCTTAGCTCAAGATATCTGGATAAGCCTAAAATAAATAGGGGATAAAGGCTCAAAATAGGAACATATTTTAAATGTTCCTGTTACAAAATCATAAAGTTGCTTGAATATTAAGAGTTGTTTTAACATGCATTTTCTGAAGCAGAGGTGTGTTTGTGTGTGAAAAAGAGTTAGTGAGTGAGATTCACCACTGGCAGTGGCAGCAGTAAAGAGGTTTGCATAGCTCTGGACCTTTCAGCTGAAGACATTTGGATAAAGCCTAAAATAAAGGAGAACAGTGGTTCACAAATAGGAACAGATTTTAATTATTGCTCTTACAAACTTGCTTAAATAAAATAATTTGTGTTAGCATGAATTTTCTGAAGGAAGTAAATGTCAGAAACTCAAATGTATGTCATTATTTAGTAACCTCAAACTCCAATGACTGTCAACAAATCAAATGTTTTAGGACTAAGGGACCAAAAAATAAAATAAATACATAGTTATTTTTTTAAAGTGTTATATTTTAGATGCTTCCTCCAACATCATTAACATATACTGCAGCAAGTTTGAAACATTAGGCAAAGTAACTATTTTACATTAAAAATATACATGTGTTGAGGAGGGATGCAGAGTATATTGGGAAAAAGATGCTAAGGATGAAGCTGCCAGGTAACAGGAAAAGAGGAAGGCCTAAGATAAGGTTTATGGATGTGGTGAGAGAGGACATGCAGGTGGTTGGTGTGACAGAGCAAGATGCAGAGGACAGGAAGAAATGGAAACAGTTGATCTGCTGTGGCGACCCCTAATGGGAGCAGTCGAAAGAATAAGATATATATATATATATATATATATATATATATATATATATATATATATATACATAAACTAAGTAAGTAAAACACAACAATTTTACAGTCAGCCCATTCTCAAAGTACAATAATGCCCTTCCAGGGTGTCATGCCTCAGAAACCCCCTGGGCTGGTATTATTTCCACAATAACACACACCCTGTTGGGCATTATTGCTTGCATAGGCCAGTGAGTTCCCATACAAAAAAGCAATGTATGATACAGAATGAAGCTGAAGAGAATACGTCAGAGGAAGTTCTGAAATTTTCTGTAGAATGCCTGTAGGAAATGGAGAGCAAAGAATGTGCCCTTAGTTTAGAAGAAAATGATCTAAGGGAAGAGTTGCTTGATTTAACAGACATATTAAGATCAACAAAAGAAATAGATTAAGAAAGTCAATGACACCTAAAATGTTAGAAGTTTGATAAAACAAATGAACACAGTAATCAAGAGTATTCACATAAATTCGTGTGATATAACAGAAGTATATAGGTTATATTACTGTGCAGCTAAATTAATAACAGATAAGGTCTTACCACAAAAACACAGGGCAGTAAGGGGGAAAGGAATGGGAGAAATCAAATGCCATCATGGAAGTACTGAATAGAGCAAACTGTAAAGCAATTAAGACAACAGATGTTACTGTTAGAAGAGTATAGAAAAGGGAACAGATCAACAAAAATACTCAGAAAGATAGACGTGATAAAAGCAATGCACAGTATCAGAACAGACCAGGAGCTATTATACACTATTGCAAATAATAAGCTAAAGATATCAGCACAGGCAAAAAAAATTAGAAGATATGTAGATACATATAAAAGGAAAATACAAAATAAGCAATTCATTAAAGACCAAAAAGAGATTTATAGAGAATCAGAAAACAAGGCAAAAGAAAGAGAAATACCACCAAAAAAGAAGAAATAGACACATGTTGGAGAAATGTCTGTAAAGACCCTGTGGAACATAACAAAGATGTAAAGAAGTAAAAGAAACAGTTGTTCTTCTTCTTTCGGCTTTTCCCGGTTAGGGGTAGCCACAGCAGAACTCCAGTCTGCTACTGATTGGCAGTAGATTTTTTTTACGGGTGCTGAGGTGCCAGGTCAATGTCCAACCTTCAGCGAAGGCATGCCCATTCTACGCATGTCTTTCGAACAGAAGTTCAAATGTACAGGATATGAATGGGGTGAAGTTTTGGCCAGAAAAACTGAAACAAAATTAACAAAGGCTCCTAAATGGAAAACCTCAGGGCCAGAAGCATTGTCTAACTTCTGGCTAAAAGTATTAATACCTTTACATGAAGATTTAGCCCTGAGTAAGAACTATTTATATGTGCATCCTAAACAGACACCAACCTGGTTAATAACAGGAACAATGATACTCCTCCTTAAGAATAAACCTATAAGCTACCCTAGAAACTATAGACCAATAAGTTGCCTTCTGATGATGTATAAATTCTATACTGAAATTGATGCTGATAGAGTATATAATAATTTAGAAGAAAACTCAATCATGGCAAAAGAACAAAAGAGTAATAAAAGAAAGACATATGGAATAAAGGCTCATCTGTTGTTAAAGTCATAATGAAGAACTGTAAAAAGGGGAAGAATCTAAGTATGGCTTTGATAGACTACAAAAATATTTGACAACATCCCACATTCATGGATAAAGGAGTACTTATAAGTACTTATGAGTACATATAAGATACACCTTAAAGAAGTACAAAATCTAACAAACTTTTATAAAGAAACTTTCTTGACCATTCCTGCTGTTTAAATTGGAGTACTCTCAAACCATTCCTCTAGATGATACAGTATACTTATTTAATACTACCTTACTCAAAGTTCTAAACAAACTCACACCCATACATAGAAGGAGGGTAAACAAAATCTGTCCCCTAGCTAATTGCAACAGCCAAAAAAATAATGCAAGATAGGGACAAGGCATGGAAAGTTAACAAAATCTCCAAACCTGCAGGACACATTCACAATCAAATCAAAGTAAAAGTAATAAAATAAATCACTATTTTAACCTACAAAACAATTACAAAAAAAAAAAAATAATAATAATCCTGTTACTTATCAGGGCTTTATCAAAACACTTTTATCTCTAGTGGAATACAGCAGCCAATCCCTACCCAGGCAATATTGTTCCATTATTAAACTCTCACTTCACTGACACCATAAATTCAATACTTAACATATACACTAGTCATTCACCCCAGCTTAATGTCCAAGTCAGTGGCAACCATAACACTTTCTCCATCATTAAAAAGCATCTCCAGAAATTAAAACATACCTCCCTAGCTGCAGATAATCTTCCCGCTAAATACATGAAAATTGTATTCATTTCCATTGCCTACCCCATATCAATACTCATTAACAGATCCATCCAACAGTCTTATGTCCCCTCCCTATGGAAGAAATCAATCATCCTACCCCTGCACATAGGGGAAATACAACTGTTTTTTCCAACTATAGACCTATAGCCATACTTGTCCCCTATCAAATAGCTTAGAAAAATGCATCCATTCTCAACCTTTCATCTGCATTCTTATCAAAACCCTCCTCTCATCCACTCATCATGGCTTTAGGACAAAGCACATTGCCACTACTGCACCATTAGAATTCTCTAACAGCATAGTATTACTGGAATTGTATTCTTCCCCAAGTCTTGGTGAGTACCTTCATGAGGTGGACTATATTTTTCACAAACTCACATCAAGATGACACCAATATATACACTGTATTTTATATAGCATATATCACGGACAGTAGTAGATTAAAAAAATAAAACTATAGCTGGGTGAACAAGACCCAAGATGAAAAAGTGTCCAGTCCTGGTAGGCACACTGGTGCCAGGACTGGAAAAAAATGACAGTGTAGAATACTCAAGATATGGAAACATTCCTACAATGGGGCCAGGCCAAGGGGGAGGTTGTCCCCGCCCCCACCCCCCCAGTGTAGACAGAAGTAGCAGTCCACAAAAATCACAAAAACTGATAGACCAGAAAAGAGCCATAAAAATGATAATATGGACTCTTGAGGATAAGAAAGAAATGCTGTATTGCTACTGTTATGCAAGAAGCCCAGAATTTCCTGACAGAAGATATACAACAAGATTAAGAGAGAAATTACAGGGAAGAAAAATACTTGCACAAGAAAGTCTGTCAGAAACTTCAAATAAAAATGTGTGTTCATTAATACAACAGATTTATGAAAATCATTATATAGACCAAGAAACCTTAGACCATTTGGAAAAAGAATCAACTGAGGAAGTGCAAAAATGTCAAGAACAAAATCCAAGATTTTTGAGAGGTATAAAAAAGAAATATGGGCATTGGAAAGAAGGAGAGATCTGATATGGTGCAATACTGAGCCAAATTAAAAAACTATGAAAAAAGGAGCCCCAAAGATATTCAAAGAGAAATACAGGCAAAGCCATACAGATATGGAAAAATTCACGATACAAAAAATAAGATCACAAAGATGGAATGTAGAACATAAGATTAGTAAAGTAGAAGTTAAAAAATAGAAACACAAGTTATGGAATGCCTGTGAAGTGAAGGATTTAGTGTAGAAGGTCTAACACAGCTTATATCACAGCATGATGGAACAACGAGTCCCCCAAATAAGGAGAAACAGGGGGAGCAAGAGACGTGAAGAGGAAATATGGACATGGGAAAGAGAAAGAGATTTAATATGGTGCAATATTTATGCAAAGGAGAAAGCAAAACTAATCAATACAAAAGAGCAGCACCAAAGATATTCGAAGAGAAATACAGGGAAAGGCTCCAGATATGCAAAATTATACAGTACAGAAAAAATATATATATAAGGAAACAGAGGAAAAGTAGAAAAGAGGATTAGTAATGGAGAAATTAAAGAAATAGAACCCGAGGTTATGGATTATCTGCGAAGTGAAGGATTTAGTGTAGAAAATCTTATTTTGATAATATCACAGCAGGATAGAGCAATGGATCACCAATGATGAAGAAGCTCAGAACACTAGTAACCAATCAGGAATCTAGCGAGGCCACCCAGAACATCTGACCACACAAGTAGAAACTTACTGTAGCTTCCATAGGCCAAATGGAAGACAAAGCTTTAGTGAAACTTCCAAACTAAATAATAGTTGAATAAAAATGTCTCTACTAATAAAAGTAACCATAAACTTTATTTAAACAATAAAAATAAAAAACTGAACAATTTCGTCCATAGTGATTCGAACTTCATCAGAATTTGTTAAACTGCAGCTGCACCTTCATTTTATAATATGAAAAAGCCTATCAAGAAACATCAGTTAAGCTTCAGCTAATTGAAACCTTGATCTGTTATAGGAAACTGCCAGTGAATTGTTAAAAATATGAACAATGTATCAAATTGTAATATAATTATTTTGTTGCAATCAAAACCATAAAACCATCATATCAATTCATATATAATATAGAAATGTGGGCTAGCACCATAAAAATATCTCTCTTGTATAAAACAATGTAAAATGTAAAATATAAAATATAATAAATATAAAATATATTTATCTATTTAAACAGAATAAAGAATAAACAGTTAAAATTCAGGTTCTGTCTTATAAGAATACACACTTGGTTGATGGCATAATAGTTAAGGTTACTTTACAGACGCAAGGTGCAGGGTTTGATTTTCACATGGGATAACTGGCTAGTGTTAAGATGGCCCAAAGGGCAGTTAGCCTTGTAAAAACCTATAGAAATGTCCTTCTCCTTGAAAAGTCAACTTAATTTACCAGTTCTGTCCTTGAGAATGCTTCTAATAGATACTGAGTCATTCAGACCAGGGGGCTGGCATGTATTTAGTCTAAGTTGCCACAGTAATTCCTTCATTTCTAGCTTAACATCAACATCACCCCCTCTAACAGCCTTAAATAATTAGTCAAGAGTAAAAATCTAAATGTTTTAAAATTAGAACAAGATACTGAATGTTTATACAAGCCATTAGTAGGGTTCTGTTTTTTAATATCATAAAGATGCTCCCACATGTATTCCTTCAATTTACAGATAGTTTTCCCTACATAAAATGCCAATCAGTTTTCACAACTAACTAACATAAATCAACTGAATTGTGTCATAGTCACATCTACCTGGACAAAGCAGTGTTCGAGGGTAATTCTCATTAGCTAAATAGGGACCATCATGTATGTATCTACATAATTTGTATCGCCAACATTTGGACATATGATGGGCTTCGTTAAGAATAACATCATCAATGTTTCTTTCCATTAAATTCTTAATATTAGAGCCTTTGCTAAAAAAAAAAAAAAAAAAAAAAAAAACAACTTAGGTTGTCCCCCAAATAAAGCTTTCATTTCATTGAAACAATAAAATCCCATATTTGTTTGAACATGTTTACATATTTTGTTATGTCCTGGTTGAAGGGTGTCACAAAAGGTACCATCCTATCTTTATTGTTTGTTATTCCAAGAACAGAGGTACAATTTCAGATAAAGAATTAGGTATGGTTCATTCAATAAAGGGGCAAACTTAATTGCCCAACCTTTAAAAACTTCATCTTTTACTAATGCTAACAACTAGCCAGAATGTCCTCTATCCATAAACATGTTTCATAAATAAAGAATTTATCTTTCAAAATCACAGTCATTACTTATTTATCTGGATTGTCTTACCATTTACCCTACTATTGCCTGGAAAAGGTTCCCACTAGAAATCAGGAACCTTACACATCCTAAACAATTTAAGACAGCCACCAAAGAGCACTTTAAAAGTCACTGACCCTGCCACTGCACTCTTCTTCCTTAAACATCCCCAACAACAGCAACTTCTCATACCTTAATCTACTTTCTGCCCTTAACTCACTATTCTCACTAGCTCTCTCTAATCTTCCTTGACTACTCTTTCTACTGTCTTCTAAAATCTATTAAGCAAATCGCCTCAGAGAAACATTTTATTATTGTAATCGTCTTACCTTCATGCAACTGCATTATGATGAAACTGGGTTTTTGTAACCACTTACCCCCAAAACTATATTCATCTTAATGGCATATTTCTTTTTGTACATCTTGAAATAGTTTTGCTAAACTCCTGATTATTGACACTGTATATCATTGTATTGCTACTTAATGCCTTGTAATAATCCTGTATCATTGCTGTTTAATGCTAATTTATACTTAAAATTGTATAACATGTTGGAGCTTTTCTCCCCAGGCCTCCATTGAAAAGGGGTCCTTCAGCTCAGTCGGACAATCCCGGTCAACCAATGTAAAATAAAATAAATAGATAATAAATTTGCCCTTTACAGTTCCTTTCTTCTGGTGAAAGGGGTAGCAACTGTCAAAATGTAGATATGAATTAGAAAAGGTCTTTTTTCTGTAAATATTAGATGTGAATTTGTTTGAATGTCTATATTTTGCTAACATCACATCTAAGCAACTGATCTGGTCATTATTATAATGGAAAGTGAATCTTACAAAAGTTTGTAATACCTTCCAAATAATTTATGGATAATTTTAATTCTTCTAGAGTGCCCTTCCTTAGAATAAGAATATCATCCAGGGATCTAAAATAATTGTGACTCAAGGGATAAAATCAGAATTAAAAACATGGCATCTTTCCCATTCAGACAAAACCCCACTGACATGGATGGGGGCACAAGCTGCCCTCATTGCAACCCCTGAAATCTGAATATTCACCTTCAAAATATATGAAGTTGTTGGTCAGGACTATTTCCAATAGGGTTTGAATTACTTGAATCATGTTCACAGAAAAACCTTCCTGCTGAATGAGAAAATCTGTAAATCATTCCTGGTCTTCAAAAAGGGGAATAATAATAATAATAATAATAATAATAATCAATAATAAAGTTTATGGTTATTTTTATCAGAGGAGACATTTTTATTCAACTATTATTTGGTTTGGAAGTCTCACTTTTTCTTCCATTTGGCCTATAGAATTTACAGTAAGTTTCTGCTGGATCAGATGCCCCGGGTGGCCTTGCTGGATTCTTGATAGGGAAATGGATGCCCAAATTAAGGAGAAACCGGTGGAACAGGAAAGATCTGATCAGTTGCCATGTGAAGATACTTTAGAGCCTTCCATAAGAAACTTGTACCAAAGTTCAGTTGGAGTTGCACAGCAAGGGAAGAAACAAGAAACTGTGGCAACTCTCACAAAGTCAGTGTTGTGGAGTGATAGGTCAGTGAGTTCCCATGTGAAATAGCAACAGATAACACAGGATGAAACTGAAGAGAATGTGGCACAGGACGTTGCTCTAAACTTTCTGTAGAATGCCTGCAGGAAAAGATGAACAAAGAATGTGCCCTCAGTTTGAAGACAGTGATCTAAGAGAAGAGTTGGCTTGATTTAATAAAGATGGACAGACATATAAGATCAATGAAATAAACAGACTACAGAAAGTCAATGAAATCCAAAAAGTTAGAAGTTTGATAAAACAAATGAACATAGTAATTAGGACTGTTCATAGAGATTCATGAGATATAACAGAAGTAAATAGGATATACTATTGATCTGTTAAATTAATAACAGATAAAGTCTTACCACAAAAACCCAGGGCAGTAAGGGAAGGGAAGGGGAGAAATCAAATGCCGTCATGGAAGTATTGAATAGAGGAAACTTAAAGCAATTAAGACAAGAGATGTTACTGTTAGAAGAGTATAGAAGAGGGAACAGATCAACAAAAATACTCAGAAAGATAGATGTGATAAAAGTAATGCACAGTATCAGAAGAGATCAAGATCTATCATGCACTATTACAATTAATAAATGAAAAATATCAGAACAGTCAGAAGATATGCAGATAAATATAAAGGAAAAGTACAACATAAGCAATTTTTTGACGACCCGAAAACGTTTTATAAAGAATTGGGAAATAAGGCAAAAGGAATTGAAACACACTAAAAAGAGAAGAAATAGCTACATTTTGGAGAAGTATTTATGAAAATCCTATGGAACATAACAAGGCTGCTAAATGGATAGAAGAAGTAAGAGAAAGAATAAGAAGTTCAGATGTACAGGATATGAAATGGGATGAAGTAACAGTCAGAGAGAGATTGAAACAACGTTAAGAAAAGCCTTTAACTGGAAAACCCCAGGCCCAGATGCAATACCTAACTTCTGTCTAAACTGATTAACATCTTTACATGAAGATTTATCCATAGGTAAGAACTGTGCGTATGCGCACCATGAGCAGACACCAACCTGGCTAACAACAGGAGAAACAATGCTCCTAATTAAGAGCAAACCTGAAAACTATTCTAAAAACTATAGACCAACAATTTGCTTTCTGACTACCTATAAACTATGCACTCAAATTTATGCTGACAGAGTTTATAGTCATTTAGAAGAAAATTCAGTCAAGTCAATAGAACAAAAAGGTAATAAAAGAAAGTCATATGGAACAAAGGATCATTTGTTGTTAAATAAAGTCATAATGGAGAACTATAAAAAGGGAAAGAATCTAAGTATGGCATGAATAGGCTACAAAAAACATTTGATAGTATCCAACATTCATGGATAAAAGAGTTCTTAAAAAAGTATGATATATAGCCTACTCTGATTAATTATCTTACAGTGACCATGAAACAGTGGCAAACCACTTTGCAGTTAAGCCATTATAAAGGACAAATTATTATTCCAGGGATAAAAATTCAGAGAGGGATATTCCAGGGCATCTCCAAGAAGGCAACTCCATGGACCCTTCTAACTTTAGGCCCATAGCCATACTGCCCCCACTCTATAAAATCCTTGCAAAATGTATGAACAGACAGCCTCTTAACTGTCTCATTCAAGAAAATCTTCTGATATGAGCACAACATGGTTTTTGGCCCAACCACAGTACTGCTACTTGCTTATATCCTTCACCCATACTGTAGCTGAAGATTGAGACAACAACAAACTTGTCTCTTGTCTGTTTATCAACCTCTCAAAACCTTTGAAACAGGATCACATTGTAAACTTCTATCAAAGTTATCTGATCTCAACCTCTCCATTCCCACTCTTAAATGGTTTTCCAGTTACCTCTCCAACAGACTACAGTCTGTCTAGTGGCAAACCTCCTTCTCCCCTTTCCTACCTATCTAAACAGGTGTCCCCCATTTCTCTCAGCTGAATGATGTCTTACAGAAAGCCAACTCATACTAAATATCAATAAAGCAAAACTCCTTCTTTTCCTTCCTAAATCTTTAACCACAAATCTACCTTTACTAATTCATCACGTAATAGCACAATCATCAAAGTAGAATTGCACATAAAGCTCCTTGGTACTATAATTGATGATAAATTAAAATTCAACCTCCACATCCATCAATGTATCAGAAGCACACCAGAAATTGGGTCTATTTTACAGGAACAGAAAATTCCTCTCAGGAGACTTTAAGCTGTCACTAGCACAGGCATACTTTCTTCCTAGCCTATTTTATGCCTCTCCGATCCTAACAAACTTACAATCCACTTTAATATCCAAGTTATAACACACTTATAACAAAATTGCAAGATTTGCCACTAACCAACCTTGTACCTCTCACCACTGCCTTTCACTGAAGAACCTACAATGGATAGAATTCCCCCATCAACTCCTTATATCACAGCTTCACATGATGCACCCCATCCTCAACAAACCCACTACCTGCCACTCCCTCTGTTCTCTAGTATCCTACTACACCCCAAAACATTCTCTCCAAAGCTCTGATCAACACCTCCTGGATATATATATCTATCTATATATATATATATATATATATATATATATATATATATATATTAATATATATATATATATATATATATTATCTATATCTATCTATCTATATATATATATATATATATATATATATATATATATATATATATAAGCCCAACAAAATCTTTGGCAAAAGCCTCTATAAATACTCTGTATCCCAAGCCTGGAACAAACTACCACTCCCTGTAAGAAGTATTACCCACACAGATAGCTTCAAAAAGGAACTAAAAGATACTCTTTTAAACTTTTGGATCTGCTCCTTCCAGGACCCTACATAAAATCACCCCCCTTCCATAACCTCATAAATCAATGTTTTATTCCATTCTTGTGTTACATCTGCCTATAACAACTAGGAAAGGTATCAACTTATGCTTTTATATATTGTTCCAGTCTGTGGTTCAACGTATGTATCAGTTTTGCTTGTTAATATGTTTCTGTTGTCTGCTTTCAAGCTAAGTATTAATTCATGTTCTAATTCATATGCCAAAGTATATTTCTTGCTTTGTATGTTTTGATATGCTTTATATCTTTTATGTCATGTACTGGAGCTTTTCTCCACGTGTCTACACTGAAAATGGACTCATGCCCAGTTGGGCTAACCCAGTCAACAAATGTCAAATAAACTCTTTGTCACCACTGCTCCTTTGCTTTGCCTTTAGCCCATTAGGCTGTGTCCTTAACAGATTAGGCCATGGCTACAATTTGGCTCCCAGAAAACAACAAAGTGTAAAGACTTTTTATCTTCTTTTTGTGGATGATTTAAAACTGTATAGTTCATCAGATGAGGAACTGAAAAGACAACTGCAAGTGGTCAGAACTTTTTCAGGTGATATAAGAATGGAGTTCATTTAAACATTTTTCTAGGTTAAAATAGAACTGTTGTAAAATGAGTTTCATGTTGTTGTAAAACTGATGCTGCACATGTAAGTGTTGAACCGTCTGCATATAGTTGTGTCATCCTTTGTTAGTTCATACATATGATTGCTAATTATGTTAAACAGCAGCGAACAAAGTATGGATCCATTTGGAATGTAGACTGATTTTAGAATGGTTATCATTCCACAAACACATTGAAATTGTTGATTAAATCAATTCATGGTAGTGTTACTGATACCACAATTTAACTAGTCTTTTTAGAGGAGTTGGTGAGAGATGCTATCTAAATTGTTTGATGTCAAGGAAAAGTGAATTAGCTTTTTGGATTTGTTTTTTTTCTGATACTTTACTGTGTTCAACAAGGTAAGTAATTCCATATCTGTACTATGACCAGAATGAAAATCTGTGGTGAGATGGTAGACTAAGACTTGCTTATGGAGACATTTTTATAGAATCTTTGAGAGGAGTGATAGAATATCGATTGGCTTATAATTTGAGAGGTATATTGAAGTGCTAACTTTCTGAAGTGGAATTATGTATATTAACCCCCCAGGCACTGTCAGATATGATAGCAGAAGTGCTCTAAAGAGATCTGGATCATGTCTTTCTTTGGCAAAGGCACCCCCTACACTCACACCCGTACAAATACATGTGCACACACATAACGCACATATCCCCATGAGTTTACTGCACTTAACTGCACTGCAGATTGACCAACTTCTCCAACAAATGAATTTTACTGCACTGCATATTGAGAGTCACTGACATTTCTGAGTGAGAGCATATGTCTAGTTAATATTAGCCTTACTACTGGACTGCCATATTATCATGCAGCTCTGCCAGTAAGAATGTCTTCGCCACTGAGGACTCGAGCAGGAAATGCCTCAATGGTAGATAGGTCTAAGAATCAGAAAAGCTTACCTTTATAGGGAAAACGTCAATGCTAAGGCTTGCCCTTCATAGTAAGCTTTATTGAATCCTAGTCATTATTCTTTTAAAGATCTGTTAACAGTAGTGTCTGCTGCTAAGCAGAAGTATTGTGAAGGAGGCTGCCAGGTGGTCGGTTGTTTGTTTTATAAATCTTTCAACAATTTTTGAAAACGTTAACAGATACAGTGTGGGAAGTGAAAGAACCATTAAGATAATTAAGGTAATTGAGACTGCAGCGTAATGTTAATGTGTTAGTAATGTCGCTACATAACCTGGGAATTCATTTTGCATATGATGTTACGTTTAAATTCTTCAGGTACTGAAGTTGCTTGAGATTGTTTACCAGATTGTATCAGTTTAGTAACATCATTTCTGAAACGTTTAACATTATTTTGTATGAGGATTGTATAAACGGAATTGAGTCTTTTTCCATTGTTCCACATTTTCTCTCACTCATGAATTTTTTTTTTGTTTCAGATTGTAGTCAAGGTCTGTCTGTTGTATTGTCTTTTTCATATCTGGGGAAGGTAATAGACCAAGAGTATTAAGAAAAGTTTGCTTGGAATATTTTACCACTTTGTAAGAGTAATGCAGATACTTGATAGATGTCCAGTTAATTTTTTTAAGCAGGTAATTGTATAGGGCATCTTGAAATTACTTTAGATCAAGTCCCACGATTTGATGATTGCTAAGGTGTGTTGTTTTTTACAAATTGCATATACAGGATGATAGTAACTTTCCTGCATCATTATTTTTGTTTGGCATTATTGTTGGTATCCAGTCTATTGTATTTTATTTTCCTGTTCTTTTTTTCTGTTTTTGTTATGCTTATGATCAGCTGTGTAAGACCAAACTGGTTAATATTTTATTGACATGTTTTGTTCTTATCGGTCTGAATTTTTCAGGCCAGTCTATGTTTATTGGCTCCTATTGCATGCTCCAGACCTGATAGGGTAAATCCAGAAGCATAAAAAAATAAAGTGCAATTGGAAGAAATGAATGTTAAGTCTTAAACTGCTATATCTTGGATAATTCACCCTTTTCCAAGGTACAGCAATATTGATGTTACTATATATAAGTAGTTGAGATGAGGGGTATAGTTTTGCCCCTTGGAAGAACCATCGCTGTTACATTTTTTTATTCATTTCAGGGATGGTATTGTAGAGTCTTGAAATCCTAATAGGGCATCTATATTTGCATAACCTAGTAATATTATATCTTGTTTTATGTTTATTAATATCCAATACATTGTATCTTCTAATATGTTGACTGTATGCTGTTGGGTTTGATGATATGTATGTAATAGCTGTTTACAGAATTGTATTTGGGGTTAATTTAATGGTGGCAATGAGTGTTTCATGTTTGCCAAAATTAGAAAGCAGTACCTGATGAGTAGTTAGTATAAGCTAGCTTTTAATTACATCATTGCTATTCCATTGGCTTCTTTAGAGAGGCAGTTCAGTCCAAGTATGTTATAGCCATGAAGTCCAGTTTTCTCATCTTTTATTTTTGATTTAAACTAGGTTTCAGTAAAAGCTAGATCGTTTTCAATCCATTTGTGTAACTCTGAAATTTTATTGCAACTACTTCTAGCATTGGTGTGGGTGATTTTTAGCTGTTGGTGGTTGTTTTACAAATGTATTGCCTGGTTATAGGATTCTGTATAATAGGCTGGTGCATGATTAAATTTCGTATTACTACAAAAAAGATTAATAAATACTGGCAAGTGATGACTTGAAGGGAATTCTCTGTCATTTCTAGTAGTTTCACTTCATTAGAATTGGCTTTAAGTGGTGATAGGTATTTAATTTCCATTTCATTTAATGTGTTGGTTATTGAATACTGTAGGTATGTTATAAGGTTAAAGATGTCAGTCACTGCTATTATGTGAGAAAACCTGTTTTACTGAGTGGGTATCGTTAAATAGCTGGTGATAGCTTGTTACTACTGTTAACAGAAAATGATCTGCCATGGAAACTATTCTATAGTAGGCAGTAAGACTATGCAGTACTTGGAATAATTGTGCAGTGCATCTGTGTTGCTTGTTTGTCACTCTTCCTCTTGACCTTTGACTTGTGTGTTTCCTTCCTTCTTCCCTTTTGTCACCCATACCCATTATACATTATATACTGTTTGAGATGTGTAGTATATATGGTTATCATGGCTGAATTATTTTTAACAGCTACTCCACCCATCATCATAATAAAATGCAAATGTATTTTGATATGGGTGGTATATAAATGTAAATACTGAAGAGATTTTATGTATATTGTTTCTTCATTTCAAGCAATTTATTTGTCACCTGTAGAAAATTTTTGGTAGATATTAATGATGTTACATTATAAGCAAGTGGTGAAGAGGGTTAGTGTTAAATGTATAGTTTTATGCTATGTATACATTAAACAGTTGAAGTACAAAGTCATTGCAACATTGTTTAACAAGAATGATGGATTTCCTGGGCATCATCAAGTCAAATGTCATCAGAAATACTTAGTTCAAGGGTCTAAACCTCTTCTGCAACATCAAGAGAACAGTTTGGAGGGGCAGGTGTATCTCATGGAGGATATCACTGCTCTGGAACAGACTCCTCATCCACTTAAACCAGAAATGCTCATTTGTGCCCATATTCAAGCACATTTTGCATCAATATATGAGAAACAGAAAATTGATCCCAGGACTTCCTCCCTGTACTAGTAATGGACAGAGACGGCTCTTGAATGCTTTATCTCATGCAATGGCTCCATCAAATTGTCTATGGTATGAGCCTAGTTATTCTCACTAGGGATACTATGTAGTTACTGACCAATGGATGGGTAAGGCCAATCTACCACCAGACAGTATAGGTTAATTTAAGCACCAAAAGAGAAAAAGGCTAGGCTTATAATGGTCCACAAGGGTAGCTAGCCTATTCCTTACCTATGTAACAACTTTATAAGTATTTCCTTATAAAGTAGATTACATTTATTTATGTATTTATTTATTCATTAATTTATCTGAATTTGTTTACCTGGGTCGAGCACTGATCAGCACTGACCAATTTCAGTCTCAGCCCAGGGACAGTATGCAGAAGTACATGTACAAAACATTAGATGATTATAGGCTATTTATGTTGGCATTGGTTTGGAATCCATCAGTAGGCCATTCCAAGTATCGAATTTGGTGAACCTTTAGTTTCACTAGAAATGATTTTAGGATAAATTCTGATCTGATTTCTTAAGGGAAGTGTTCAATATGAAATTCTGAAATGGTTATTTTACTTTATTGTGAGTGGTTTATTTAATTATTTTACATCAATGGATGACATTGTACCTTTGGATAATGTTGCCAGTCTTAGGACAGTTTTTTGCTTTGTACAAGATATTATGAATTACCTTGAGATGAAAGAGTGTAAGAGCATTTTGCAGTTCTGACCTGGCTGTTTTCTTAAAACCTGTGGAGTGGTAGGTTTTCTCAGGGAGATTTCCAGCAAATATCATTGTTTTGATATATGTTTGTTCTAGTTTATTTTGATGTCTTATTTGTAGGTTTGAAAGGACTGGTGAAACATATAAATAGGTTTTGGGGTAGGAGAGTTTTAGCAGCAGCTACGAGTCATATTCTGTTAAATATGGATTTCATTTGTTCAGCAGGCCTAGTTTTGTTTTTGTTTTTTTGTTTTTTTTCTTAGCAAAATAATCAGTGCGTCAATCAAAATGTAAGTGCTGATTTGTTATTAACCCAAGTGATTTAATTTGGTGTAGCTGTTCTATTGTGGTTCCATTTAAATAAGTTATAACTAAATGAAAACTCCAGCCAAGCTAGAACTTCCAATGAGTGACCTCCCAAACCTTCTATGACAGAAACACATGGGATATATTCTAATGACCCTTATGAACATCAAGTGTTTTAGCTATATGGCGACCTGTGTTTCTTATGCTTAGTCAAACACTCTGCTTGTGCTTTGCTGATGAGGTCATAACAAGGCCAAAATATGCATATCCATAGCTAGTGGGGTTTGGCTTTATTGGCCTGAAATTGTCCATTAAAATGACTTCAAACGTAAAAGTCATGGGCAATCAGAATTGCCATATAGCTGAAACACCTGATGTTCATAACGGTCATTTGCATATATCCCATGTGTCTCTGTCACAGGAGGTTTGGGAGGTCACTCATTGGAAGTTCTAGCTTGGCTGGAGTTTTCATTTAGTTTTTACTGATTGTTTTTTCAGTGTGACCTTCTCGCTCTTTGTTTTAATTGAAATAAGTGAAAGCAAAATCATATATATGTTTAAGTACAGTAACATAACTGAAATGAATTAGATTAGGTTTCTTGGCATTTTGGAGTGTTGATAACTAGTAGTACTGATGTGTTACTTGATCTGGCTGCAAACATTTAACAAGTTTTATACAGGAACAAATAGCCAAATATCTGGAAGTAAAAAAAAATAGAGCATCATTGCATGTAACAGTGAAGTTCTCACAGACAAGCCTGTCAGCACTGCCTTCAATGTACTGATGTGGGACATATCCCAACAAAGGTACTGTCCCTGGGATGAGATTCCCATCATTTTAATGGATGCTAATGATGATGATGACTATGTCCATAGTCATGGCCAAGTGGACAAGCAGGCATACATATCTGAGAAACATGGGAGACTATTGCACCAGAGTCAACTAAAGCAATGCTATTATTATTCTGATTTATCTATTATACATTTGTACACCATTGTCCTACTGCCCTACATAGAATGCTTTTTGCTAGTAACAGTGAGAGTATTGACATTGCTGCTGGAGTCAGTGGTCTGGTAAGTACATATATGAGGGGTGACATACTGACTGGGACAGACAATGCCATGATCGCAGGACTGCTAAGGATCAATGCATAGGATATATTTCAAGCACAGATTCAACCAGCAGAGGTGCTGTATTGTAATTCCTGAGTGGTTTATATTATTGATATACTTATTCCTGTAATCTACATGCAGCATTTACAGTACTCATCTTGATGACAATCCCCTAACAGGCCTCTTAAAAGGGCTCATCAAAATATGCCTTGTAGCAACTGACATGCAGTTCCAAAACAAACAAAAAAATTGCTGAAGTGGGAGTAACACATCTTTGTTGACAGCTAGTACATGCAGGTGTATGAAGGCATGGAGGGCTGTATCATACATTCTGCACGATCTGTGCTTAGAAGCCTGGGCTGTGATTCATAAACAAGAGGATAGCTCTGTAGTTACTAGGGGAGTAGCAGGATTCTCTTTTATAAATTGCATTGTTAATATTTGTTTTCCAGGATAGGGCACTGATCTCCATGGACATTTTTCATTCTCAGCCTGGAAGCAGCCTCTGGTTGAGTGACTTGTTCAGTCAGATGTTAGGCAATGTAGGCTGAGGGAATCAAACCTTCCACCACTTCTTCTTCTTTCGGCTTTTCCCGGTTAGGGGTCGCCACTGCGGAACTCTGGTTCACTAATGATTGGCAGTAGATTTTTACGGTGCCGAGGTGCCAGCCCGGCACTCAACCTTCAATGAAGGCACGCCCATTCATGCATGTCTTTCGAATGCCACTCAACCACAGGGAGGACATGCAGACTCCACACAGAAGGCGCTCCCACTGAGAATTGAAAGGGAGAACCTCTTGCTGTGAGGCAGCAATGCTACCGCTGCACCACCATGGCTTACCGCTGCAACATTCCACCACTGGATTGCAGGAAATAACTTGTTAACAGCTACTTAATCCTTTAAGCCAACTACTGGACCATTACCACCCCTCCTAATGACTTCACCTTTAATGTTAGTAAATGCATCATCATGAGATTTACCAAAAGGGACATACATAGGTTCATAGGCAGGTACTAGGCTATCGGCCCTAGGGCCCATACAAGCCTAGCCAAAAAATGTACCCTGGCTTTCGCCACCCAAGAAAATTATTTTCCTGTGCCCCTGTCGAGCAGACCCACAGAAGTGATCCCCGGGGTGAATTTCCCATTTCCCATCCAATCATCAAGATTTTTCTTGAAGAGTGCTAATGAGGAGCTCTGTTTGACATAGATAGGTAGTCTGTTCCAGACTATGGGAAGTCTCTGGGGCAGGAATCTATCCCTCCAGCATGTTCTGTTTATTGTGGTGACAAGGTTAAGGTTTCTAGAGTGTGTAGCTTGGAGGGATTGGGATTTCTTTAAGTGGAGCATGTCCAACAGCTCTGGGTTTGACATAGCTTTGTATGTTAGGCAGAGATCGCCCCTGAGTAGGCGATATGTGATGGAGTAAAGCTGTAGCTTTTTGAGACGGTCTGCATAGGGCATCTGTTTGAGGCCAGTAGTCATCTTTGTGAGGTATTTCTGTGGTCTTTCCAGTTGTTGTAGATGTCTTGTGAGGTACATACCAAAAGGGGTGTTGTACTCTATAGTGGGTCTAATGAGTGATGAGTAGAGGGGAACAATGACCTCTTTTTTTCTGGATGAGAATCCTTTTGTGATGAGATGAGCCACGTAGAAGGATTTCCTGACCACTGTGGCAATGTGATTATCAAAGGAGAGACTACTGTCCACCTGTGTCCCAAGGTCTGTTATCACATTTTTGGCATTAAGTAGATTACCAGCTATGTGGTAGTTCATGGGTACAGAGTTTTTACCAAAGGGGATGACAATACACTTTTTGGCACTGAGCTTCAAGCCATGGCTTTGACACCAGGTATTTGTCTCAGTGAGGCCCTTTTGTAGTTTGTCCACATCGTTAGGAGTTTCGATTATGGCTCCTAGTTTGCAGTCATCTGCAAACTTTGTTAGCTAAAGACCTTCTGTGTTGTGATTTAAAACAATGGTCAGATTATGAAAAATACTGTAAATAAATATTTATTTATTTAATTTTGTCTGACTGGGCAGAGTCCATTTTCAGTGGAGGCCTGGGGAGAAAAGCTCCAACACAGCACATTTATATTAACAAGTGAATTTCAGACAGTTCTCAGAACAAGTTACATTTCTCATGAAACAAACATAATTACAAGACAGATATATGTGGTAAAGTGTTCACATCAACAACAAAGAAAAAAAGACAAAAGGCATGCAACAAAGATATGTACAAAGCATGTACAAAGGCATGTGTTTGGAGCATTTCTCCCCTGGCATCTGCTGAAAATTGGTTCGTTTCAAGTCAGACTTTCCCGGTAAACAAATATTAAATAAATAAATAAACAACTGTAAGTCTGTTATTGTTGTTCCAGCTGTAACATCTTGTAAAAGTAAATGGATTGTTACTGCAGAAGGGAAACATTATTGTAAAGAAGTTACTTGCATGAAGTTAAAGCAGAAATATTTAAACTAATTCGGAAAATGCATTTGAAGGAATATTTTTTAATAGAGTACCATATAGTGTGAATATAACAAATGAAGAAACAGATTCAGCTAGTGACAGTAGTTTTTATTCTTGTGATTCAGATGTTGAAAATAATGCATATACTCTGTTTGATACAAACAAAATAACAGCTAATAGTACTTTTATGCCACCTTTTAAAATGTTAATATGCAAAGGTTTAATAATGCTATTAATTTAGTACAGAAAAAGAACTGAATGGATTTAGTAATATGAACAAGAACTATAACTTATCAAAGGATGAATGGTATAAATTGAAACAACTTAGTAAGAATGATAATATTGTAGTTCAGCTCTCAGACAAAGGGAGCAAATTAGTTGTTATGAATTCTGCAATGTATTATGAAATGTGCATGCAACACTTAAATAATGAACAGATTTATAAAAAAGTAGACATTACAGTTTTAAATCAGGCTCAAAAGGAATTTCAGGCTTTACTGAATAAAGGAGTGAGGCTACATTATGTTTTAGCCTCGGAAGTAATAAAGAAATTTATAAATAACGAGAGCACAGTAGCTAGATTCTTCTGTGCGCCTAAAATTCACAAGGATTTACAACATCCCTCGGGTCATCCTATAGTTTCGGCTATTGGATACTTTACACATAATTTAGGATGTCTTTTACATGAAATATTGCTAAAAGAAGTACTAAAGCTTCCATCTTATATAAAAGATTCTTTTGATTTCCTGGATAGGGTGAGAGAATTAAAATGGAAAGAAAACATGTATTTTGTCGTAGTAGATGTCACTAGTCTATATACTAATATACAGCATACATATGGATTAGAAGCTATACAGTTTTTCTTGGGAGATAATCCCAAAACACAATATATAAAAACTATTAGTATATTTCTGTCTGAATAACAACTTATTTGAATTTGAAGGAAGTCTCTATAAACAGAAACAGGGTACAGCCATGGGGGCAGCTTTCGCCCCCATGTATGCAAATATGTTTATGGGATTAATGGAGAGTACCCATATATACAGAAATATATTTTTTCAGAGATATGTTAAACATTATTTTAGATTTATAGATTACCTTATATTTATATGTCATGAAGGTAGAGAAGAGGTATCTGAGGTTTTGAATTTTTTGAATCATAATAGATTTGGAATTAAGTATGATCAAGCGCAAGTTGGATTGAAAGTTAATTTTTTAGACATCACTGTGGAAGGAGTGAATAATGAAAAAATGAAAACTTAAATACATAGAAAATTCAATCAGCAGAATTTAATGTTACAGGCCACTAGTTGTCATCCACCACATACCTTAGCTTCTATCCCGTATGGAGAATTGTTAAGAATCAAGAGATTATATAGCGATATTAATGATTCAAAAATAGAAGCCGCAAGAGCTATGAAAATGTTTCTGAACAGGGGATATGAAGAACAAACAATAATAGAAAGTTATATTAAAATCTATGAAAATCATAACACTAGAAAAAATAAGTTACATGGGTAATGCTGGAAATAGAAGTAGAACTGTAGAAAACAATATTATATTTTTTGTTACTAAATATACAGTTTTTTCAGATAGATTTAATAATTTATTGAGAGAATACTGGAAATTAATAAGGAGACAAGTATCCTGTTTGTCACAAGTAGAACGTAGGACATTTTATCAGAGGGGACATAATTTACAAGATTTTTGGTTCATAGTAAATATATCAGACCAAAAGAATCAATAAACAGAAATATAAAGAAATTGGACACAAGCCCTTGTGGTAAATGTTCTATTTGTCAACATATAGTACCCAGATTTGATAAAATGAATGGAAAAAAAATTGAAACACAGGATTGTTTTTCCTGTACAACAAAGGGAATAATCAATGCAATAAAGTGTTCTTGTAATTATTTCTATATTGGTGAAAGCAAAAGAAGTCTGAGTGAAAGGACAAAAGAACATGTTAGGGATATAAAAAATAATAAAATAATAAGCCCCGTAGCACATCATTTTAACACAGTACATATGGGCAATATTGGCAGTTTGGAAGTAACAGTTTTGGAACATATTTCTTTATATTATACTGGTGATGAGTTATTGAAATATTTATTAAGAAAAAAGGAATCGATTTTTATTGTTAAATACAACACCATGCAGCCTTATGGGCTAAATAAAGAATGTCATTGGCAGAGCTTTATTTGACTTCTATTTTAGCTTTAAGAAATGTATATTCTGCTTTAAATGATTTAATTGATTAATTGAAGTTGATTATGGTACAAATAGGCATGCTGTGAGCTTGCATTTTACTCTGTAAAGGCTGTTATGGCCGAGGCGCTAGGAGATTTTATGGTGAAATTTTCATTGTTCATTTTGCTGTGGAATTCGCTGTGGGGAGATTTTATGGTGAAATTTTCATTGTTCATTTTGCTGTGGACTTCGCTGTGGAATTAAACAGATTTTTATTCAAGTAGAAGGCGTTACTGGTTTTTGAGACGTGGTATATATCTATTCTTTATCAGTGTGGTTCAACTATTATTGTAAAGAAGTTTGGTGTTCTTTCATTTCAGTAAAGAAAGGTTTGCAAGGAGTTCAAGATATGTAATGAACTTAGTTATAAAATTATGTAGGTAGGGATAATTTAGTATTGTATAGGTTTGTAAAGAATTTGAGTGATATATTGAAGTAAGTTATAAAATTATGTAGGAGGGAATGGAAGATATTAGTATTGTATAGGAGGATAGTGGTAATAGCACATTACTGAGAGAGCATGGTATAGAATTGTTTCTATTTAGGCTGCCTGTTGTATCTAGAAGGTTTATAACGTAGTTATACAGGAGATGCATGAGAGGGGTACAGCAGTGGATGGTGGCATTTAGAAAAAGAGCAAGATAAGAAGTATTGTTAGGGGATATGAGAAGTGGTCTAGGTACAAGGTAACGAACATTTTACATTTTAGCTGTGCAGGTTTTCTAAAGACAGTGGAAAATAGCATTTACTTAATAGAAAACAGTATCTGAAAAAATTAAAGCACCATTTGCAATTCACAAATCGTGGACTATACTTTGGGATAGAGGCTGGAATATATGAGCAAGTATAGTGCATAAAATATGTATTTAATTTGAAGAAAAAGTATTGTTGACAGCAAGCTGTAAAGAACCATGTGAGACTGTTCTAAGTGGGACTATTCATGGGCTTCAGAAACATGTCTACTGTCATAGCAATGTCCCTACTGCAGGTTCAGCTAATATGATGATCCAGTCTATGATGAATTATCAGTTAACTAGTTAGAAATCTACAGCCTATTTTCCTGATAATTAGTAAATCTACTGACACTATCTACAATAACTCCCGTGAAGGAGGAAATCCAACAGTCAATGATATGAGTGTGATGAGTAAAACAGATGAGCACAGATAGTATACATGCCTCACTGTGTCCACATGCACTAATACGTGACAAAATGGAAAAACATTTTAAAGGGGTCACTGCATTGTTTAAATATGCTTTTAGTCCATAAAATGCAGTAAAGATGGGTGCATTTGACAGTAGAAAAAAGGGCAGCAAGCAGAGGAGAATATTCATGGAAACAAAAAAGGTAAGAATGAGTGTGAGCATGAGACGTTTTTGTGGGACAGGTGCCTATTTTTAAGAAGAGAGGATAAAGGTATAGTAAAATGGTGAGGGCAGGAGCAAAAGCACAAACATATACTAGAGGACTATTACATGTCCAAACAGGGGTGGTGTTGACACGCTGAGAGTTGGCGGTACAGTGGATTTAGAGACAAGCAAACACAGGATGGACACTAAGGATGTGAAAGGTAGGGAGAATCAGACATGCATTGACACACAAGAGAATGGAACACCAGGATGGGATTTAAGGTGGATATGGCCTTCTGTACCACCCCTCCTGTGTAATAACCATGGAGGAGTCAGACAGCATCCTTATCACCTTCTCCACAGGGGCTCCTGTGGTGGTGGTAAATGACAGAGACAGACAGTGATGTGACTCTGCTAGCTACAAGAGGACCCTTTCTAGGCAGCTGTTGCAGGCTTCCAGATGCCTGTCTATCAGATCTCAACCATCTCCACTATCTACCAGAGGGTGCATATTCCTCTCCCCTGACAATGCCACTTGAAGGATTAGTGATGTTCCCAGCCTATGAAGTGCTTCCAGGTGTAGAAGTGAGCTGTTGCATGCTAACTCCTGCACTCAGAAGAGAGGCAGACCAAGGAGCAGCTGGGGTACATGTATAGGATGCCTGGGCCTGTAGGGAGGCTGGAGATTGTTGCCATACCACTGGTAGCTGCTGTGTAAAATACAAACAGAAAGAGAATTAAAATAACAAACAGAAAATAATTATTAAAGAAGAGATAGTGAGAAGGAGGAGGAGGAGGAGGAAGAGGAGAATTAAATAAATATACGCATAACATATACATACATGATATATGAAGCACATTACTATGTCAATGCAAGGTCACGAACTGCCTGCATGTAGAATGTAATTGCTGGCATAGAGGCCCCTGAGTGGATCACACCACAAGCTCCATACCTCTCCAAGTACTATACCAGTGAATTGTAGAACCAAGAGTCATTTTATTTCCCCCCAAAAAAGTTAAGTGCTTTCGTCTCAGTTATACAATAGAGACTTCTTCAGAACTAAAAAGCATTCACTGATCAAGCAATTTATAGCGTGACAAACATTAATTAACCGAACTGCGGTGGTTGCGCTGCGGTAGCATTGTCGCCTCACAGTAAGACGCTGTCCGGTTCGATTCTCAGCTAGAGCGTCTTCTGCATGGAGACATGCATGAATGGGCGTACCTTTGTTGAAGGTTGTGCGTCAGGGCTGGCAAATTGGCACGTAAAATCTACTGCCAATCATTAGTGGACCGGAGTTTCGCTGTGGCGACCCCTAACCGGGAAAAGCCGAAAGATACAACAACAACAAATATTAATTAATCATCAACATTTTTTCTCTCTTTTAAAGACATAGTAACATACAAAAACATCTACCAGTATGACTACATAAAACATACCATACAACTTAAATAATAATACTTCTAACTAATCAGTAACCCTAAATCATATAAAAATATGTAAAAATATATAGGATGTTACAAAATAAAGTATAATATATGTAATGTTAAAATATGTAAAACACGTTATAGTTCAAGAGCTCTCCTTTTAAGAACTGGGGTCAAGGAGAGATACTCATTTACACTTGGTGGTATGTTGGACTGCAGTTTTATAATCCAGTACAGTTCCCATAGCTGAAGAGATAGTTCCCACTAACCACCCCTGGGATGTATTGGTACTTGTTCTAAAATACCAAAGTTAAAACATGTAAATCCATGGCACTGAAGTGAGTGATTATATAGGGAATTATTGATGTTCTCCTTTAAAATTGCATAAAGATGTTCATAAATCCTAGTTTTGAATTTCCTTTCTGGTTTCCCTATATAGTACCCCCCCCCCCCTTTCAGGTGGGATATCCTAGGATGTAAGCAGTTTTGTCATTGATACAGGCAACTAATGGGAATGCATCAATATATAGTTTTACTGCTGTTATAATATGTAGCCATTCAACAGTCTGCTTAATAGATTAGTTATGTGTGTCTTATGTATTTGTTTATTTCTTTCTTCTGTCACCTTGTTTGTCATTCTCCCTTCCTTAATAATTTTAATAATAATTATTTTCTGTTTGTTATTTTATTTTTCTCTAAATTTCTGTTTGCATTTTGTACAGCAGCTGCCATAGCAATGACAGTGGTGTACCCATGGTCTCCTGCCACCCAGTAGGCCCTGTCACCCCCTGCATATACCCCACTTGTAACCTTGTCTGGCTCCCCAATGAGTGCTGTGGCGTGCAGACAGGAGGCTCCTTCTTCTGATCGTGGTACAGCTTCTCTGGCTAAGAATGCCACTGTTCACTGTGGTGGCACTTCTAGAGGGTGTGGACTTTGCAACATGCAGGGATTTTGTAGATGTGGCAGTGGGTTCTGATACACTGGTGGTTGGAAGACTAAATCAGCAACCTAGAAAGGTATGGCTAGTAGAGTTGCATCACTGCCTGCCCCCTGCTATCACTGCTTCAGGCAGAGTCCAGTGGGGACAATGGTCAGGGTACTGTCTGTGCTCTCATTGGGTATTGCAGTTATTGTCATACAAAAGGACATACTCATCCCACCCTGGTATTTCCTAACATGTGTCAGTGCCCCCATCTGTCTAATCTTAGATATCATCAGTGTTCTCCATTTGAGTGCCTCTAAATCCACTGCCACTCAGCCCTCAGCGTGTCACTGCCTCCCCTGTCAGTCTTTGTTTCTGTTGTACGTTTGTGCATTTGACTCTCTTTTGATCCAAACCCTCTTTTTCATACCATTTTCTTCCTTTACATCCTTTCTCAGCTTTTCTTCTTAAAAAATGGGCAACTGTACCACAAAAAATCTGTTTTCCTCTTCCTTCTCTTTGCTTCCTGTTTCCCTCATGTTTTCTCCTCTGCTTGCTGCTACTTACATCCAGTTCCAGCCCTGTCTGTAGACAGAAAACAGATTCAAAAATTGCAGTTGGCCCTTTAAAGTGACATGCTTCTTCTGCTTTACTGTCTAGAATTAGTACTTGTGCACATACTGAGATGAGCACACATACTGGCTGTCTGTTTTCCTCATCTTCACCAAAGGTCCTGTGCAGTTTGAATATATATATATATATATATATATATATATATATATATTTTTTTTTTTTTTTAATTAGGAGTGAACTGGGATGTGAATTTTCCCCTAGTTTGTTGATAACTGATCTTGGTCTCTATTCAGCTATGACATATACCTTCTGTCAGTGCACTGCAATTCTGCTAAGTATGTTTTTGAATCGCAAGGTATGTATTTTCCTGTTGGATTTTATGTTGTGTATGGGAAATTCATCTACAATGTTGTCTGGGATAGTCCGGCTGGATTCATGTCCATTTTCAGTGCAGGCCCGGGGAGAAAAGCTCCAAGGTAAGCAGATACAAGTAAAAACAATGAAAGCATATTACAAATATGGTATAGACAAAGAATACATAAGCACACATGAATAGACAAGTTCAACAGGTTAGAGTTACCCCATGGTGACAGTCAGGGTTAGTTCAACAGTAATCTGATTAACAGATTTTTCACATCATGATGGGAGTTAGCCAGGCTTGTTGCAGTGGCAAAGCCAGTTTAGTGCCAGATGTTGTTTGAGTCTAGTTTTAAATTGGCCTAGGGAGGAGAGCAAAGTAATATCAGCTGGAAGTGAGTTCCAGGCTCTGCCAGCAGAGTTTGCAAAGAGGGAATCACTGACTGCATTGTTAATTTTGATTGTCTGAATTAGTAGTCTGTTTGAGGATCGAAGCAGTCGTGGATTGTTATAGGGGGTGATAAGATTTTTAAGTGCTTGGGTATTATCCGGATTATAAAGGATTTTATTAGCCATAATCCGTAGGTTATATTGGATTAGACTGGGCAGTTCAAGCCACCCAAGCTGGTTAAGATTGATGCAATAGTGTCCTAAAAGCCAGGCCAGTGGCAAACCTGGAAATGTGATTATAACAGGTTGAGAGTCTATTAAGTACAGTCTTGTTTAGATTAAAGAGTAGGGGGGCTGCATATAGAAGTGTTGAAAGTAGGTGAGAGTGAGCTATGGCAATTTTGGCTGGAGGGGTGAGGAAGGCTTTTATTCTGTAAAATGACCCTAGTTTTTTATTGATGGTTTTGATTGATTGGTTTACATGTAGGTCAAATTTTAGGTTATTATCAATAATGACACCTGATAGTTTTGTAGAGGGGTTGGGGAGGGACCAGGTTGAGGAGACCCTGGAGAGGTGGAGATATGCTTTAGAGAGGAGAGGAATGAAGGTCAGCAGGGCTAAAACAGAATATGTGTGTGTAAATGAGAAGGAGGGTAGAGGAATGGTGAGGATGCAGGGAGTAGAGATGGTAAAGATGGATGAGTTTAAGTACTTGGGATCAACAGTTCAGAGTAATGGTATGTGTGGAAGAGAGGTGAAGAAGAGAGTACAGGCAAGGTGGAATGGGTGGAGAACAGTGTCAGGAGTGATTTGTGACAGACGGGTACCAGTAAGAGTGAAAGGGAAGGCCTATAAGAGGGTAGTGAGACCAACTATGTTATACAGATTTGAGACAATGGCATTGACAAAAAGGCAGGAGTCAGACCTGGATGTGGCAGAGTTAAAGATGTTAAGATTTGCACTGGGTGTTACTAGGATGGAAAGGATTAGGAATCAGTATATTAGAGGGTCAGCTCATGTTGGACAGTTTGGAGACAAAGCAAGAGAGGTGAGATTGCATTGGTTTGGACATGTGCTGAGGAGGGATGTTGGATATATTGGGAAAAGGATGCTAAGGATGGAACTGCCAGGTAAGAGGAAAAGAGGAAGGCCTAAGATAAGGTTTATGGATGTGGTGAGAGAGGACATGCAGGCGGTTGGTGTGAAAGAGCATGATGCGGAGGACAGAAAGAAATGGAAACAGATGATCCACTGTGGCGACCCCTAACGGGAACAGCTGAAAGAAGATGATGATGATGATGACTGGGTAGGCAATAGCATCAGCTGATTTTTGAAGGTACTCGGCAGGGAGTTGATCAGCGGAGAGTGTGGTGTGTTTTAATTTTTTGATCAAGGTACAAAGTGATGTGGACACAGGTTGGAAGCTGAACGAGTGTAGGTTCATAGGGATGGTACTATCAGGGACAGGAGAACTAGGAGGTAATTGGCTAGCTTGGGCTTGAATTGTCTCAGTAAAGAAATGGTTAAAGCTACCTGAAACATCCTTAGGGGGGTGGGGTTTATCAATGGTAGCAGTGGGGATAGGGGTAGATGTTTTTCCAGGATGAAGTAGATTATTCAGACCTGCCCAGAACTTCTGAGTATTTTTCTGGTTTGCTGTTTGTAAATTACAACAGTATTGTTTTTTGTCTTGTAAAATGGATTTTTTTAGTTTCATTCCTAGCTTGCCTGTATTTAACATGATCTTGGGGGTCTTTAGTAGAGCACCATAGAGCCCAGAATTTGTTTCTTCTGGTAATTTTTAGTCTAGAGTCTTTAGAAAGCCATGGTGCTTCTGAGCCTTAATAGTAATACTGTGGCTTTCTGAAATTTCTGAAGATCCTGGATAGTCCAGCTGTGTTTGTAATATAGTAGCAAGGTCTGATAATGCTTTCTTCTGAATTTTCTTGAAGTACCCCATATAATTATTTGTTTTATGTTCGTATTTGTTTCTGTTTAGCATAGAATAGAACGTCTTGTAGGATATGGTACAACAGTATGGAGTCTCATAACTACTGCTGTGTATGATTCAGTCACCATTTGTAAGAAGAAAAGTTCTACTTACAGTTCTGCATTATCAGAGGGCATGAGATTCTACTTCTCATTTCAGATTTGAGGGACAGGATATCAAGGCACAGCCAAGGTATCCAGTGTGGTGTCATGAAGGTGAAAGCGTTGTTGCTTGGAGATGATATTGTCCTGCTGTAATGTTCAGTATACGCACTTAAGCAGTGTGTTGAGTGTGAAGTGGATGGTATGAAAATACCATCTCTAAGTCACTGCATATCACTGCTAAACGTGAGGAGCTAGCAACTAACTACAACAAGTGAGGAGCTAACCACTAACTACAACAAGTGAGGAGCTAGCAACTAACTACAACAAGTGAGGAGCTAACCACTAACTACAACAAGTGAGGAGCTAGCAACTAACTACAACAAGTGAGAAGCTAACCACTAACTACAACAAGTGAGGAGCTAACCACTAACTACAAGTGAGGAGCTAGCAACTAACTACAACAAGTGAGGAGCTAACCACTAACTACAACAAGTGAGGAGCTAACCACTAACTACAAGTGAGGAGCTAGCAACTAGCTATAACAAGTGAGGAGCTAACCACTAACTACAACAAGTGAGGAGCTAGCAAATAACTACAACAAGTGAGGAGCTAACCACTAACTACAACAAGTGAGGAGCTAACAACTAACTACAACTGTTTATATGCATCTTAGGGTTTTATTCATGAATGAAAACTGAAGGGATTGGGAGATGGGCTGGTAGATTGATGCAGCAGTGGTAGTACTGCAGACATTGTACTAGAATATTCCAACCTCCTGATTTGCATTTAGTTACTACATGGTCTTGTGAGGTACCACATGTAACAGTATTATTAGAATTCCTTCATGGAATGTAAATGGGGTGCATAATTTGGCCTTCAGAAGGAAAACTCAACTATTTCTTTCCAAAGAGATCACTTCAGTGGAAACCCCAGCCCATTCATCTTGGCAATTTTACTAGAATGTGGTAATGAAGAAAGAACATGTACCATCTGGTCTGCATCGCCATCATCCCACATAGTCAGAAGCTTTGGATAAAGGTAGAAAGAATGAGACTGCAGATTCAAGCAGCAGAAATAAGGTTCAGGCTCAGGGAAATTGGGCTCATTCTAGTTGATAAACTAAGCAGTTCAGCAATCCAGGAGCACTTCAGACTACTGCCACTGGTCCTTCTCTAAGTTGACAAGAGTCAGTTGATGAATTTGCACAGATAGTGTGCCACCTGGGTGTCTGCCATGATGGTTGTACCAGGCATGCTCAATAGGAGCAGCAGAAAGCCCAGGACAAATCTCTTTTCTAGTCTATAGTTGCCTGAAGATCACACAACATGATACGGTGACTACTGCCTTGCATAAAAAGTATGACTTCTGCTTTCTATCACTGTGATCCTCACCAAGACAAGTGATTTAATATGTGGCTGCATCTTTATTCCTATACTTATAACATTATTGTGTTTTGTTAAACTGTTCAGTCATTTATGGTTATATAATACCTCTAGTTTCCATTGTTCTTCTGGACTGCCTTTCTGAATTTATGCACTAAATTGTATATTCTCCTATAGCAAGAAATATTTTTCTATTTTTCTAACTGGTCCTTCAATTCTTAGAAGCATCTTTAGATTCTGCTAAAGTTTGATATATTTTATGTACCTCATATCCTGCCATATGCAATGAGTGCCTTCATGCATGTATCACTTGCAATATTTAGGGCAGTACCATTGCTTTTAAATCCAAATGTGCAGCTTTTTCCATAAGCTATCCAGGAATCATAGACAAAGTTAGTACAAGATGATAACAAACCCATAATAAATAGGACTTTCAGCACATAAGAGCACATCTCAAGGGTCATCATTCACATTCTTGAGGGTAGTACCTCCACTAGGAATATTATTCTGTAGCACAATTTAGAATATGGCTTGCCCCTGCTTGTCTACTCTTCCACAAATAATGCACATGAATTATAAACACTATTAATCCTCATACGCCAAGTCTTCCTCCTTTCTCCATACTGTGATCCCCATTGCTTTCTCTAGCTGCTTCCCCACATTATGAAACCCATGACCTTAACCCAGGAGGTGAAAACTGTATCTCCATTTATGAAAGGTCAGACCTTTTCTACCTCACACTCATAGTTTGCTAAATGGAACAAGCATACCACAACTCTGTCTTTGCTAAACTAATTTCCTGAACCTCATAATCTCCTGTTGATTCTTAGTCAAGCAACAAAGCACTAGGAAAGCTAATTACTTATATCAGTTTCTGTCTTTTCCATAACTGATTCAAAGTTATGGAACAGCCTGTCTACTAGGTATTAGAGCTACTATCTTTTTAGTTAAATTTCAGTCAGCTGTTGTCCTACATGTTCAAGAGAGAGAAATAAATGCATCTGCTTCCAACATCCAAGTATAACCTAATGTTGCAGCCAGTGCAGAGTCTGTTAAGTACTGCACCTCTAATATCCAACTTACCAGATGAAATTACAGTACCTTAGTTACTTACCACCCCGTGCTAACCTGCAACTCCTTCTTATGTCACATGCTATGTAGTGAATAAACACTTATAAAACTCGTTTTTAGTAGCACTTTTCATTGCTACAGTAGTTTTTAGTGTTGTTGTACAAGTAGATGGTTATTAAACAGAAAACTTCCAATTAGTGAATGTGTGTTACATAACTTAAACTCTTTGCTATACTGTGCACTTAAGTCAGTTCTTATAGGTACAAAGTCATTATCCTAAAGTACTCAGGCATTCTTGCTATCTAGCTTAATGTTCTATTATATGGAGAATCCATTGCACAATAGTCATATATTAAGCCAAATGTTCAAGAAAAAAATTGTTGTTCAATTTAATTATGCATTTGTACCACAAAAAGTATACTATGCTCAAACACTTAATGTTCACAAAATCTTTATTTTTGTAATCATTATGTCATAATCATTAACTGTACTTTGTATTACCATTTTGGTGAACATACCACCTGTGAAATGAACCATGTAGTGATCAGTTCACTATCCCAATAAACCAGGAAACAAATAAAAAATAAATAAATGCATAAAGAAACTGGAATTTGTAGGGCTATCACCTTATAGGTACTATAAAATGCCTTCGTCTGAATCTAGCTGATGCCCTATAAATTTTGTATTTCTATCATTACAGACTCAGGCAGAAGCATTATTTCTTTTCTGTTGTTGATGAAATTGCGCTATTAGTCTTCTGTCATGCAGGACCAAAAGAAAAAGTGAATCATTCATGTAGGATGAAAAAATATATTCCTAAATGAAATACACTTTAAAATGTATTTTTATATTAATATTACTATTTTTCATTGCCAAGTTCAGCTGTGACATCAGTTATATTAATTCTGAGTGACAAAGCAGCTTTCAAAGTGCTTGCTTGCCAGTTATCAGGAGAAAATACAAATAAGATGAATAAAGCATGATTTCCTGTACAGTGTTATATCCTGTGTACATTTTTCTCATTGTTAATTGTTATATGATTTTATGGAACCTTTCTCCTTGGGCCTCCACTGAAAATGGGCTCTTAATGGACCAATGGACTATCCCGGTAAACAAATGCCAATCAATCAATAGCTAACTAACTAAATAAATAAAGGTAAAGCTTCTAAGCATAAAGATATTTTTCTGTCTAAATTTTATTTATAAATTCAGCAAAGAAAAAAAAGGAAAAAAATTACATATAGAATCAGGGCACTTATTTTAACATGAACATTACACTACCAATACCAGACTTTGGAGGAAGAAATCCATTTATTTTCCTCTAACTTTTGTTTAAAAACAAAATGCAAATTATACAGTGCAGACATTAAAACAATTACATAGCAACTCATATATGAATGATAAGCAAGTCATCTAAATATGGAAAATGTAGAGACCCTGTAGCTTGCAATGATCTATCACTTTGTGAACGCTCTTGGTTCGGTGGATAAACTGAAGGGTAAAGCAGAGAACTGATAAAGTGATCCAGACACACACAACCTTAACAATTGCCTAAATTTGAATGACAGGGTTGTGAAGATATATATGTATCTTTTAAATCTAGAGTTACTAAAAACGTTGAATGAGGAAGAAGAAGTAACAGTGACAGCACTATCACAAACAGGTTAAGGAAAGAAAAATCCAGAAGTTTTCTCCAAGCATTTTCTTCCTATGTCACTGAGAACATCCTTGAATAACAACCTTTTCCTTCCTGGGAAGGAAGAACTGGTTGTATCACTCCATGGGACAGCATGTGATGAAGGATAGGTGGAAATAAAAGAGTCTTGCCCGATGGATGAGGGATTACCCCTTAGAAAGGAGGAATTTCCTCTGACTGCCACCTGTAACCTTGATTGCCATTTGTTTACCGGGATAGTCCACTGAGCCATTAGAAATGTTAGATCTAAAGAAATTCCAATCCCTCTGCACCACATGCTCCAGAGACCTCAACTTCATTACCACAATCAACAGAACATGTTGGAGGGACAGGGTCCTCACCCAGAGACTGCCCTTGCTATGGAATAGACTTCCCATACATGTCAAGCAGAGGACCTTGCTGACCCTCTTCAAAAGAAAGTGTGACGAGTGGATGGGTAATAGAAAGTTCACCCCGGGGATCACTCCAGTGGTTCTACTTGATAGAGACACTGGGAACTAATGTCAGGTGGCACGATGCCAGGGAAGTTCTATGGGCTAGGCTTGTAAAGGCTCCAGGGCCATTAGCCTAGTACACACCTATGACACTATGAACCTATGAAATGATTCTTCAGAACTCATTTGTATGAAACTATCTGTCACCAAAGATAAAGTTGAGATTCAGAGTTTCTCGACAGAAAAAGGGGCTACCAATGTATGTGTGAGTGTGTGTGTGTGTGTGTGTGTGTGTGTGTGTGTGTGTGTGTGTGTGTGTGTGTGTGTGTGTGTGTGTGTGTGTGTGTGTATGTTGGGGGGAAAGGCCATGTAAGAAGCCATTTTGACTTGTTGGACTGACCTTAGTTTTGGTTGGGTCCCTGCATTCTTTTTGGAACCACCTTGTCATTTCTTCTTAAACATCTGTTTACCTGCAGTTTATTGAGACTTTTGTTTTTTTTTTGTTTTTTTTTTTTTTTGCCTAAATTGGATGAGGTATTAGAGAATTCCATAGAAAATTTGGAAAAGGAGGACTGAAAAATTCTAGAGATTCCCTGCATCAATTTCACCAGACTTTTTTATCACCTTTGCAGCAGACAAACCAAAAAAATAAATCTCTTTGTAAAACAGAATTCAAATTTTCATTGCTAACATCATCAGGGAGGTTCTGAGAATGCAGCCAGGCAAACCTCCTCAACACCATATCAGTGGTGAAAGCCACTGAAGAAGTATCAACTGAGTCATACACACACACTGTAAACAATGAGTACTGACGAACACTAGAAGAATCTAAATGATTTAAAGTAGATTTTTTTCCTCATGAGAAGAAACTACAGACAAAACATTCTTCATACTTTCACAATTACTCAGAACAACCCATTAAGGACATATATGTCTGACAATTCAAAATTCTTTTTATCCATACTGATCAGTAATCACCCCATCCTTATCACCTAAATTTGGATAAACAGAGACCAGGCTCCTCTATTTCCAGTAGAAGAGATGTGGGTCTGATTCGAGAGATGATGAAATCAGCAAGAAAGGGAGAGCAGTATTACTGGAACTGAAGACATCCTCAAATCTTGGTGAGTACCTTCATGAGGTAGACCTGGTTTTCACAAAATGTCATCCATGCAATATTGATATAGTAACGGTATCTTATATATCATATATCATATATCATGGAGAGAGGTATATTAAAAAATAAAAAGGACAGCTGAGTGCACAAGTCCAGGATGAAAAAGTACTCAATCCTCATCTGCACACAAGTGCCAAGACTGGAAAAAATGGCAGTGTAGAATCCTCCAGACATGGAGACATTCCTATAATGGGTTAGGCCAGGCTCAGGTGGAGAATGGACCCCCTGTTGTAGAAGGAAGTAGCAGTCCACAGAAATCACAAAAACTGCCTGACCAAAAAACAACCATAAAGATGATAGAGTGGACTATTGTGGATAAGGAAGAAATGATATACTGTTACCATTATGCAAGAAGCCAAGAATTTCTAGATAGAAGTTAATCAAAAAGTTTGAGAGAAATTAGAGGAAAGAAAAATACTTGCACAAGAACAATTGTCAAAAGCTTCAAATGCAAATTTGTGTTCATTAATGCAACAGACCATGAAAAGATATTACATAGACAAAGAAACTTTGGGCCACTTGGTAAAAGAAGCGACAGAGGAAGTGTGAAAATGTAAAGAACAAAACTCAAGATATTTTTGAAAATTATAAAAAAAGAAATATGAACATGGGAAAGAAAAAGTGATCTGATATGGTGCAATTTTTATGTAAAGAGGAAAGCCAAACTAATCACTGCAAAAAAAAAACATATTTGAAGAGAAATGTAGGTAAAGGCACCCAGATATGGAAAATGCCACAATATATAAAATAAGAACACAAATGGTGAATGTAGAACAGAAAGCTAGTAAAGTTGTAGTTAAACAAATAGAAACTAAAGTTATGGAATGCCTGCAAAGCGAAGAATTAATTTAGTACAGAAAGTCTAACACAGGCTATGCCACAGCTTGATGGAACAACAAGTCCCCACATTAAGGAGAAACAGGTGGAGTAGGAGACATTTGAAGAAGAAATATGGACATGGAAAGAAAATGAGATTTGATATGGCCCAATATTTATGCAAAGGAGAAAGCAAAACTAATCAATACAAAAAAGCAGCACCAAAGATATTTGAAGAGAAATAGAGACAAAGGTACCTGGATATGGAAAATTTCACAATACAAAAAAATAAGAAAGCAAAGGAGGAAAGAAGAAAACATTATTATGAATGGAGAAGATGAAGAAATGCAGTTATTCATTACCTAGTGTAGAAAATCCAACTCTGGTAATGTCATAGCATGATGGAACAATGAGTCCCTAAATTAAAGTGAAACAGGTGTAACAGGAAGCACCTGATGACTTGCCACATGAAAATGCTGTGGAGCCTTCAGTAGGAAACCAATACAGAGGTTCAGTGGCAGTTATACATCAAAATAAGGAGCAGGAGCCAGAGGTAACTCTAATGCAATAAATGTTGTGGAGTGATGAGCTAATGAGTTTCCATATAAAGGTGCACTGAATGATATTGGATGTAGCTGAAGCGAATATGTCACAAGAAGATGGCTTGGCACTTTCTGTACAATGCCCACTGTAAACAGAGAGCAAAGAATGTGCCCTTGGTTAAGAAGAAAATTATTAAGGGAAGAGTTGCTTGGTTTAATAGAGATGGACAGACATATTGAGATACATAAAAGACATAGACTACAGAAAGTAAATAAGACCCAAAATATTAGAAGTTTGATAATCAAGACTATTAACAGAAATGTATCTGATATAACAGAAGTAAATAAGATATATTACTGTGCGGCTAAACTAATAACAGATAAAGTCTTACCACAAAAATACAGAGCATTAAGAGAAAGGAAAGGAAGAAATAAGATGCCATCATAGAAGCACTAAATAGAGAAAACTTTAAAGTAATAAAGGCAAAAAAGTGTCATTGTTAGAAGAATATAGAAGAGGGAAGAGATCAACAAAATCACTTAGAAAGATAGATGTGGTAACAGTAAGGTACAGTATCAGAACAGACCAGGATCTACTATATACTATTGCAGATAATAAACTAAAGATATCAGCACAGGCAAAAAAAAGATATGCAGATACATTTAAAGGAAAAGTACAAAATAAGCAATTCAACAATGACCCAAAAGAGTTTTATAGAGAACTGGGAAGCAAATCAAAAGGAAAAAAAAAACACCTTCAAAAAAGAAGAAGTAGAAACATTTTGGAGAAATAGTTATGAAGACCCTATGGAATATATAAAAGATGTCAAAATGATTGAAAAATTAAAAGAATCAATAAGGAGTTCAAATGTACATGATATGAAATGGGATGAAGTAATGGCCAGAGAAATTGAAACACAATTTAGAAAATCTTGAAAACGCAAGGGCCAGATGCAGTACCCAACTTCTGGCTTTAGTACTGAGTAAGAAGTGTGTGTGCATTCTGAACAAACACCAACCTGGTTAAGAAGAGGAAAAATGATACTACTCTGTAACAGTGAACCTGTATGCCATCATAAAAACTATAGAACAATAACTTGCTTTCTGACTATCTACAAACTATCAGAGTTTATAGTCATTTAGAAGAAAACTCAATCATGGCAGAAGAACAAAATGGTAACAAAGGAAACTCAAATGGAACATTGGATTATTTGTTACTAAATAAAGTCATAATGGAGAATTGCAAAAGGAGAATAATCTAAGTATGGCATGGATAGATTACAAAAAAGCATTTGACAGCATCCTACATTCATGGATAAATGCATGCCTGCAGTTTTATGACATCCATCCTACACTGATCAATTAAATTAGTTACCATGAAACAGTGCAAACCACTTTGCACCTAAGCCATGACAAAGGACAAATTGTTATCCAAAGAATAAAAATTCAAAGGGGGTATTCCAGGGTGATTCTTTGTCACTGATGAGTCTTGAAATCTATGAATAAAGTCCAAGCTATAAACCAATTTGCACTTCCTGTTTTAATTTACAGTTTTAGTATGACTGACTGGCCCCACAGTGTATTTGATCAGTTGGACAGAAAAACAAGGAAAGAATAAAAATGCTTCACGCTTATCAAATGATATAAAAATCAGTGTATACCAAGATTATATATTCCATGATCTGAAGGATGTGTAGGCCTCCTCAATTCCATTTATAAACTTGAATTTGTGGGACATATTAGCTGACCTCATCAGATCCAAACATAGTGAAAGTTTTACAACATGAGGAGAGGAAGTCTAAGGTGACCTCTCTGCTGAGTTTAGCTGAAGCATTCAGGTGGCAAGTGGAAATGAAAATCAAACCAAAAGTAGATAAAATTCTGACAGCAACTGAATGTGACAAAAACACAATAATGATCATAAGAAGAAGGATCAGATGAGAAGAAAATAAATAAAAGCCATAAATATAGCTGCAAATATAGAGATCTACTGGAATAACCTCATGTTGATCAGTATTTGACACAGGAATGGTTAAGGAGAGATGAGTTGAAATCTAAAGATGAAAGGTTAATAATGGTAGCCCAGGATAGAGGACTACATACACATTGATTTACAAAGTCCATTCAACATGTGGGAGAAACAGACAAATGTATGTTCTATAAAACAAATCAGAAACAATCACATATCTTGTTGCTGGGTTTGAAATTCTCATAACAGAGAGTCCATGCACTGAAAGGCACAATAATGTGGTAATATTTTTTGCATTGGGGATTGTGCAAACACTGTAATATAGAAGTAGCTGAAAAGCATTGGAAACAGTAACTGTCATGAGCAATGGTCCCACCACTGCCAACCAATATATGACATCAACATGCTGGACCAGTAATCAAGGAGCCTGAATCCTCACCACTGACACTGGGCAGGGATGTGCACTTGGAGTACAAATGGATACACTCGGTGTTTCCAGATGCAAACCTCTGCATCAATCACAATTTCCCTTAAGAACACACAGGGAAAACACTCAGCCCAGGGTCTGGATTTCTCTATATCTGTCTCACTCCAGGTCCCCAATAAGACTCCCCACTGGTACAGCTATAGGGTTAGGTTCTCAGCTGAGTGTCCAAGCCAAGTCCTCCAGCACACTCTCTGTAAATCCAGTGCTTCATGTCCCTGCCTCAAGTAGCTGATACACACACATTGTGAGATTTGATTCTTTACACACATACACACACACACACACACACACACACACACACACACACACACACACACACACACACACACACACACACACACACACACACACACACACGCACACACACACACACACACACACACACACAAATACACACACATACACACACACACCTGGGATACACACACATACACACACACACCTGGGAAAGGCTGGCACAGATTTACCTGCTGTGTCCCCTTCTGCTCAGAGTGTAAAGTAGTTATCACCACCACCAGACTCTCCACAATCAGCTACTCTAAGGCCCTTAACAAAGGGTGTCCAATTATACCTTGTAATATTAATACTAATACAAATGGTAGTAGTTGACCAAGATGGCTAGGCCTTCTGGAGTGCCCCACACCATGTCAATACTTTCTACAAGGGACAGCCGCAATAAAAGTTTTAAGTTATGTTTAATAGTAAATAATAAAAGAGCATCAAAACACTGAATATATATATATATATATATATTCACAGTAAACAGGAATGAGAACCATAACCTGCTGACCCACAGCATACTCTCTGGCTTGAGCATTCCTATCATACCAGACCTTTTTCTGCTGTTGGACTGAGCTCTCTGAGCCTTGTCCTGAGGTTTAGAACATATGCCACAACAGACTCCTTGTGGGATTCAGGGATTCACTCTCACCCTCTCACTCATCGTAAATCAAATCTAGAGGTCACCCTATACCTATACAGCAACTCAAAAGGTGAGAATCCTGTGGATTCCTGGGGCACCTGTCTGTAAGCAAACAATAGATGGGGCAAATAGGTTCATAGGTTCATATGTAGGTACTAGGCTATTGGCCCAAGGGCCTGTGTAAGCCTAGCCAACAAAGGTTCCCTAGCTTTTGCCACCCAAGAAGGTTATTTTCCTGTGCCCCTGTCGAGCAGAGCCACAGAATTTATCCCCATGGTGAATTTCCTATTTCCCATCCACTCACCAAGACTTTTCTTCAAGAGTGCTAGTGAGGAATGTTACCTGATATAGATAGCTTGTTCTAGAGTATGGGAAGTCTCTGGGGCAGGAATCTATGCCTCAAGCATGTTCTGTTTATTGTGGAGAGAAGGTTTAGGTCCCTGGAGCATGTAGCTCAGTGGGATTGGGATTTCTTTAGATTTAGTATGTCCAACAGCTCTGGGTTTGATATAGCTTTGTATGTCAGGCAGAGATCACCTCAGAGTAGGCAATATGGTATAGAGTAAAGCTGGAGTTTTTTTGAGATGGTCAGTGTAGGGCATCTGTTTGAGTCCCATAATACTCTTTGTGAGGTATTTTTGTGGCCTTTCCAGCTGTTGCAGATGTCTTGTGATGTACATTCCAAAAAGGGGCATTGTACTCAATAATGGGTCTAATGTGAGCTGAGTAGAGGGGAACAATGACCTCTTTTTTCCTGGATGAGAGCCCTTTCGTGATAAGGTGTGCCACGAAGAAGAATTTCCTGACTACTGTGGTGATGTGATTATCAAAGGAGAGACTACTGTCCACCTGAGTCCCAAGGTCTCTTATCACACCTTCGGCATTAAGTGGACTGCTGCCTATGTGGTAGTTCATGGGTACTGAGTTCTTACCAAAGGGGATGACGATGCACTTTTTGGCATTGAGCTTGAAGCCAGGGCTCTGGCACCAGCCATCAGTCTCAGTGAGGCCCTTCTGTAGTATGTCCATGTCGTTCGGGCACTTGACTGTGGCACCTAGTTTGCAGTTATCTGCAAACTTCATCAGCCAGAGGCCCTCTGTGTTAGCCTGTACTTCAGAGAAGTAGGTATCAAACAGGAGAGGACCCAGGACTGAACCCTGTGGTACTCCACTTGTCACAGGTTTGAAGTCAGATTTGGAGTCTGCAACTTTTACAGTGTGGGTTCTGTCGGTGAGCCAATTGACAACTCATCTTGTGACATAGTGAGTTTATCTATGATTCCAGAATGGGGAATGGTAGCAAAAGCCTTGGCAAGGTCAAGATGGGCTGTGTGAACTGCCTTACCCTCGTCTATAGCTTTGGTGACTGTTTCAAAGAAGTCAATCAGGTTCGGAAGGCATGATCTGCCCTTCACAAACCTAAACTGGTTGGGGTCCAGAGTCTGGAGGTTACCAATGTCTTTCTTTATGAGTTCTGTGATGATACATTCTATGGCTTTGCAGACCAGGCTCATCAGGCTAATAGGGGTGATAGTTCCCGGAGTCTGTGGTGTCTCCCCCTTTGTGGAGTGGTATAACTGTTGCTGTGCACCATTCAGCAGGTGCAAAGCCTGATGTGAGGCTGTGACTGGACATGATGTTTAGGAGGGGGGCCAGTTTGTTCTGAAGTTTGTGTAGAATGCAGCCTGGGAAGTTGTCCGGTCCCATGGGTGCTGTGTTCTTGGCTTTGGCGAGTGCAGTTTTTACCTGGTCAGTTGTGATTACAAGGGCACTGCATTTTTCCATTATGGATATGGGCCCTTTGGAGGGGACTGAACTTATCAGCCAGGATGTTGGAGATATCAGTTGGTTCCATAATTTTCGTGCCATTTTGCTGCAACTCAGAGCCAATCTGGGTGTTGCCTCTGAGATTCTTGACATAGCTATAGAATGCTTTGTGGCCGCCCTTAGAGTCAGTGACAATCTTGTTTTCATAGTTGGCTTTGGAGGATTTTATGAGGGATCTCAGCTTTTTGCTGAGGCTAAGGAGCTCTTCCACTTGTGGGATTTTACTCTCTTTTGCAACAGTTTTTTTCTTCTGTTGTATAGTTTATTTATAGCAGGGGACCACCATATTAGCTTCCTTCTTTTGGAGGATAGCATCTTGGTTCTGTTAGAGATAGCACAATCCATGCACTCGGGTAAGTGCATATAGAGTGCATTTGTATAAGATTCGGCAGTCGTAACTTCATTGTCTATCTGCATGGGTGTCATGAAGTTTGCCACTTCTGAAGCATAAAGTTGACTTTGGAGAATTTTTTTACAGTGGTTTCCTTAATGGGGGGTGTTGGTGGGATGTGGATATCTAGGGTGATTAGCTTATGGTCTGATCTGACCAACAAGGAGTTGACTTCAGGTGTGGGACACTGGTCAGTCATGTTGGTAATGACTAAGTCTAGGATATTATTGCCCCTGGTGGGGGTGTGGATGAGTAGATCCAGGGAATTGGAGTTTATGAATTCTAGAAAGCGTTGAGTGAAGGAGTTGGTACACGAGTAGTTTTCCCAGTTAATGGTAGTTGAAATCGCCCATTATTAGGATGTTTGGTTGAACCCTAATATTTTCCAGTATATTAAGAAAAGAGGAGTGGGAATCCTGGGGTATGGTGGGGGATCTGTAACAAGCTACAGTATGGATTGCAGTTTTGCCCAGAGTTAATTGCACTTGGATAATTTTGGATGCATTATGTTGGGCAATTAGCCTGGAGGTATGGATATCTTTAATGAATATGGACACACCTCCAACCATGGTATTCCGGTCCTGGGTAGATGGCCGAAAGGTATGATATGAGTTATATCCTGGTAATGCAGGGGTGCACCCTGGAACCTTGAACCAGGTTTCAGTCATTGCACAGATATCGATGTTCTCCATTTTAAGGAGTGACTCAAGTGAGTGCATTTTGAGGTTTAGGCTTCTAGCATTGAGTAGCATTACCCTCAGTTGTTGCTTGCCTGTAACTGTTATGGTGGTGGGTTTGTCATTTGAACCTTGCCTAAAAAAGACACTATAAGGGCATCAAGAGCCTTAGCCAGTATCCAGAATCCTAGGGGCGACAGATGCAGGCCATCTCTGGCAAAGCATTGTGGCCTGTCGACCATGTCATCCCAGGCAGATATACTGGAGCCTCTTAGAATGACACCAGAAGTTTAGCCAATTGTTGAAGTCAATCATTTTGTCCTTGTACTATGGTATAATTCTGGGTGAAGATAGGATGCTACTCAGGACTAGGATCATAACTGCCTGGATTACAAGATCGGAGAGCTCCTCCATGTCTCTTTTCATGTGGTCCAGGGAGGTACATCTCAGGTCATTCACACCAACATGGACAATGACTGAGTCATATTTGTACTTGTTGTGGAGTGACTTGAGTGTGTGGGTTATGTGGCAGATCCTGGTACCTGACAGGCAGCTAACAGTAACCGTCTCCTTGTTTATTCTGGTGAGTGAGACATCAGTGTGCCTGACTATAGAGTCACCTATAACTAATGTGTTAGGCACATTGTTTTGCCTTATGGGCTGTGGTTGAGTGGCACACTGGGTCTGTGTGTTGTGTGTCTTTTGGGTTGTGCAGAGAAGTCAATTTAGATTTATTCTCCTCATGTTGCAAAACTTTCACTATGTTGGGTCTTATTTGGGTCTTGTGAGGTCAGCAGATATGTGTGGAGTCCCACAACTGCAGATCTATACATGTAATCAATTTCAAGGAGACCCATTCCTCCTTCGGAACAAGAAATATATAATCTTGATATACACTGAGTTTTATAAATCATTTGGTGAGCATGAAGCATCCTTCTTGTTTTCCTGTCTAATCTATCCAACATGTTTTGGAGCCAGTTAATCATGCCAAAAGTTATGACAGGAAGAGTAAATTGGTTTATAGCTTAGATTTTGTTTCTAGATGTCAGTGCTTTTTTCAGGATTAATTTATGTCTTCTAAGGTATTCCTTACTAAGTTTTAATCACAGTTTTTCATGTTTTATTGTTGATCCTTCATCAACTTCCAAATATTTATACACTCCCTCTTGCACAAGTTCTATTATATCACATTTTTGTCCCAAACTGATGTTTTCGTCGTGCTGCAGTTTTCCTGCTTTAAAGGTTGCTTTGCACATTTATCAAGACCAAAACATTCTTATATCATCTGAAAATGTTTCGACAACTTGCAGTTGTGCTTTAAGTTCCTCATCTGATGTGGTGCACAGTTTTAAATCATTGACAAAGAGAAGATGAGAAGTCTTTACACTTTGTTGTTTTCTAGGAGTCAAATCATAGCCATGGACTAAGCTGTTAACTAGATAGCGTAATGGTTTAAGGGCAAGGCAGAATAGCAGCGGTGACAGGGAGTCACCTTGGGATATCCCCCTATGAATTTTTATCCCTGGGATAATAATTTGTCCTTTATCATGGCTTAATTGCAAAATGGTTTGCCACTGTTTCATGGTCACTATAATATAGTCGATCAGTGTAGGGTGTATCTTATACATTTTTAAACACTTTTATCCATGAATGTGGGATCCTACCAAATGCTTTTTTGTAGTCAATCCATGCCATACTTGGATTCTTCCCCTTTTTGCAGTTCTGCACTATAAATTTATTTAACAACAAATAATCCTTTGTTCATTATGACTTTCTTTTGTTGCCCTTTTATTCTACTGATATAATTGAGCTTTCCTCTAAATGACTATAAACTCTTTCAGCATCATTTTCCATGTAGTTTATATATCGTCAGAAGGCAAGTTATTGGTCTATAATTTTTAGAGTAGCTTGCAGGTTCACTCTTACGTAGCAGTGTTGTTTTTCCTGTTGCTAGCCAGGTTGGCGGTGTCTGTTCAGGGTGTGTATATAAATAATTCTTACTCATGGCTAAAATCATCATTCAAAAATGTTAATACATTTAACCAAAAGTTGTTTACTGCATCTAGGCCTGGGGTTTTCTAATCCTGTTGCTAGCCAGGTTGGTGTCTGTTCAGGGTGTGCATATAAATAGTTCTTACTCATGGCTAAATCTTCATGCAAAAATGTTAATACATTTAACCAAAAGTTGTTTACTGGATCTGGGCCTGGGGTTTTCCAATTAAAGGCTTTTCTTAACTTTGTTTCAATCACTCTGGCTGTTACTCCATCCCATTTCATATCCTGTACAATTAAACTTCTTATTCTTTCTTTTACTTGTTCTAACCATTTAGCAATTTGGTATGCTCCATCTGTGTCTCTTCTAAGTTTTCTGCCTGTGCTGAGATTTTAGTTTGTATTTGTGATAGTGCATGATAGATCCTGGTCTGTTCTAATACTGTGCATTGCTTTTATCACGTCTATCTTTCTTGGTATTTTTGTTGATCTGTTCCCTCTTCTATATTCTTCTAACAATGACACTTCTTGTTTTGATTCCTTTATAGTTTTCTCCTTTCGATACTTCAATAATGGTATTCAATTTCTCCCCTTCCTTTCCCTCACTACCCTGTCTTCTTGTGGTAGAATTTTATCAGTTATTAATTTAGCTGCCCAGTAATATATCCTGTTTACTTCTGTTATATCGCATGGATCTCTATGGGCAATCCTAATTACTGTGTGCATTTGTTTTATCAAACTTCTGACTTTTTGGGTTTTATTGACCTTCTGCAGTCTATTTATTTCACTGATCTTAATATGTCTATGTATGTCTGTTGAATCAAGCAACTCTTCTCTTATCTCATTTTCTTCTAAACCGAGAGCACATTTTTGTTCTCCATTTCCTGCGGGCATTCTATAGAAAGTTCTGTTGCATCTTCTTGTGGCACATTCTTTTCAATTTCATCCTGTGCCATTCATTGCTGTGTCATATGGGAACTCAATGGCCTATCACTCCTCAACATTGAGTGCATTTTCACAGTTTCCTGTTCCTTCCCTTGCTGTCTAGCCTCAAGCGAACATTTATACTGGTTTCCTGTGGAAGGCTCCAAAATATCTTCGTATGGCACCTGACCAATTGCTTTCTGTTATACTGGTTTCCCAATAATTTGGATATACATTGCACTATGCTGTTGTGGTGCTTTCTGAATTAGATTTTCTAAATTGAATCCTTCACTCCATAACCTCAGTTTCTATTTCTTTAACTTCTCCATTACTAATCTCCTTTTCTACTTTTCCTCTTTGTCTTTTTATTTTTTGTACTGTAATGTTTTCCATGTCTGGATTCTTTTGCCTGTATTTCTCTTCAAATATCTTTGGTGCTGCTCTTTTTGTATTGGTTAGTTTTGCTTTCTCCTTTGCATAAGTATTACATCATATTAAATCTCTTTTTCTTTCCCATGTTCATATTTCTTCTTCAGATGTTTCCTGATCTTCCTGCTTCTCCTTACTTTACTGACTCACTCCATCATACTGTGATGAAACCTGTGTTAGACCTTCTACACCAAATCCATTCCTTCGCAGGCAGTCCATAACTTCAACTTCTATTTTTTTAACTTCTGCTTTGCTAATCCCGTATAGAACAGGTGATGAATCAACAAAATTCTCCCAATTACTTCTTGGGAACCAAACCCAATGGTGACTTTTAAAATTGACGAAAGGAATATAATCAACTGTACCTAATAACCTACTAGCCTGCAGCTGTATCCCCACCAAGACTTCCAAGACATCTTCCTGCCCTCACAGCGAGCACAAATTCTTACCAAGTAAACCATCACACAAGTCCTGGACATAAAGGAAACCCTTAGAAACCCCTGTACCAATTCTGCTGTAATCTTCTTATCCATAAAGTTACTAAGCATATGCTTCATGGTCAGCCCCTTAACAGGTGATGGAAAACCTGACCCCCCCCCCCCAAATCTCAAAATGCAGATCCTCCCCTTTGTCCTCAAATTTAAAGCTTCCCAAAACGCCTGCAACCCTTGAGGTGACAGATTAGTTGCCCCCCCCCCAGCCTCTGATGATCCCCCGTTAATGGAACTACTATTTTGGTGACCACACTGAATCACTGGATGCACCCCCACATGATTCAAACAACTGTATTTAAAATGGTAAACCACCCATGAACTAAGTCTGGCATTAAAGACCCAACATGCACCTAATCCTTCATCCCCCACCCTTACCCCATCTAGAGGTTTCCGCAAGATTATCCAACATGGTGACTAACCAAAATGTCTGGATGCCTAACCTCCCATCTCAGTGACTAATCTACTGTTTCCCATTCACAAGCTCAGTGGTCATACCATGGCCACTCATTCCTCACTCATAAACTCTGTGCTTCACAAATCGCAAAGAATATGCCAGGAGTGACAAGGCCATTGAATTATTCTTCCCCAATCACACCGCCATGCAATACACATAACTTAACACTCAATTTTCCCATGTTCTGGCTCACAGCCTTCCCACTCTCTGCCATCCCAGGGCCACATTTTTATTTGCCTTTTCAGCTTCCAGCAAACACTGTACCGCATTCTGCATCAACTAATTCAAAATATATCAATATATTCCCCTTTCCTGACCTTCTTCATAACCAGTGCCATAATGTGTGGTGTCAAAACCTCTTTCTACTTGACAATTGCCCAAGTAGTTAACCTGACCCACCCCTGCAAAAAAAAAAAAAAAAAAAAAAACTGCAGCTGTGTCACTGTAGCTAAGCTCCTCCTGGTATTTGCTCAACTTCCTTCCTTCACCTCTTGATAGACAACCTTCACCGTCAACAATCAGAAATGCTCATATGTACACCCAGTGAACCATCATTACCTGCAACATTGTCCTATCCTGATCCTCCAGATGCAGTCTCCATCATAGCCATGGCAACCAACTTCTAGGGTCTTCTTACTCATGCTAATCTGCTGCCCACTGCCTTGTTCCTTGGTGGCCAACTTCTCTGGGATGCCCTGCGTTCTACTGTCACTGGCCCCTCCATCTCTGCTGCCTCATTGCAAAAGAAAGTTTTAGGACAAGAGAGAAAAAAATGTATACATATATATATATATAGGGGGCATAAAGACCCAGAAATAGAGACACTGTTTAAACATCCTTGTTAGTAAATGGGTTTGAATATTGTTCTTAGTAATCAGATTCATGGCAATATACATTTCTGAAGGATTTGAAGTGGGAAACTCAGTTTTATGTCATCATTTAGTGACTACAATCCTCAGATCCTCCCACTGATTTGGCAGAAAATCATAACTTTTATGATAAACATGCCAAAATAAGCAACAAAAATCTAGACAACTGAGTAGTACGCCTACCTTGCACCTGCTGGTTAACATCACAACCGTTATCTCAGCCTCACCCCCTAGCAGCCACTAGCCTGTATATCAAGATCAAACCTGCCCACCTCCTACAGCAAGAAACTGTATAACCCTATAATGTAAGAGCAAAGGCAACCAATTATGGACCTATTTCAAAAATTGCTCATATACCCTGAGCCAGTGGATAATGTACCTGATTGGTTTAATGTGCCTTCACTGCAGGACTTTAAGACTGCAACTCAAATGCCTGCCCTTACTTCCAATGCTTGAACAGCAACCCACAATTCTCCCAGGACTTCACCGAAACAACATTTTTGTTCATTGACTTTTCTTTTTTTTTTTTTTTTTTTTTTTTTTGAACTAGAATATGCCCCCATATCTTCAGCCTCTCCATGTAAAACTTAAAAAAATGGAAACTGACCCAAAAAACAGAGACAGTTTTAAATATTGCTTTTGCAAACTTGGAAAGTTGCTAGATTAACAGGATTTGTGTTAGCCTGCATCTCCTGACCGATATTAAGCTACTAGTCCATATACATATTTTCCATCTTATATCTACTACTGTTATTCGGCCCATTTCTACTATTGTAATATTTAATATTTTTATATTTTTTGGCATAGTACACATATACCTGAATATGTTTCTTTGCCTATATTCAATAACAGTACCATTACAAAGTTTTTTCTGTTTGCACCCTTTCTTCTTCTGTAAGCATTCTATTGTCTTCTAACACTATAACCTGAGCATCTACTGCCACACACCATTGTAAAATACTATTTTTTATCCTAATATTCTTCATACTGTTCACATTCAAAGCTAATATTTTCAGCTTTATAGAACAGTTAGAATAATCTTCTTATCCAGTACATTTCTTTTTCTCTCTTACCTTTATATTTTTAAATTTTATTTTTCTTTCCCTCTCTTTCAAATTGAATTTTTCTTGCCTTTAGCTATATGCCACTCTGAGCCTTTGTCAGTTGTTTCATCTGTCACTCTTCCTTTTTTCTTCTTCTTTCACTTTCTGTTGCCCATTACAGTTAAATACCATCTCTATGTCTTTTTATTGTGGTGTGTTCTTGTATAGCATTCATTTTCATGTATAATTTCATTTTTATTTTCTTTTTTATTTTATTGTAATTCTACCTCATATTCTAACCACGAATGTCTTGTATTGCCACATTTCCTACATTTAACTTCACATTTATTTGCATTATGACCTGTCTGACCACATAAATAACATCTTTTTGTCACATTCATTAATTAAATTATCGATTTTTCTACAAAAACAAGTCTTTGGTTGTCTTCTGTACCTCACAACAACTCTATTGCCATGAACATTAATAATACTAGGTACGTGTATTACATTGTAATTTTTCCATTTTTAAAATGATTCCACATTCCCAATCCCCCAGTCCATAATCCTCTTTCATCATACATTTTAGTAGTGTCCACTCATTTCTTTACATATTGTCAACAAATATTCTTTCAGTTCTTTTGCTCCCACTTCAGTTCTAAACTGAATCAAGATTCATTTTTTTTCCTGAAAAAGGCTTGCAGAACATATTCTGACCATAAAAAGTCTGCTTTCTTTTTTTTCTTAGGCCACCAAAAAGTTTTCCGTAGCCTGGCCAGTTTCAAAAAGCAAGTTACAGAAAGTCTCTTTGTTAATTAAGTTAGTTAAGAGTTCAGCTAGCCTCCCATTCTACTGTTAGATGAACAATAATAGCTATTATCTTCAGAAAATGTTTACATATTACACAAATAAGCCAGATAGACAAAGACACACACACACACACACACACACACACACACACACACACACACACACACACACACACACACACACACACACACATACACACACACACACACACACACACACACACACACACACACACACACACACACACACACACACACACACACACACACACACGCATGTGTGTGTGCATATGTGTGTGTAATGGGTCCCCTATGAAATCCCAAATGCACAGAATGCTGATGCCCAAAATACCGAGAGGGATTTTGAGTTAACGCTTCTGGTGTTGCGGTTCAGCTAAGTATGTGTGTGTAAGTGTGTTTGTGAGGGGCTTTAGTGTGTGTAAGTGTGTGTTATGACTGTGGTGTGTGTGTGTGTGTGTGTGTGTGTGTGTGTGTGTGTGTGTGTGTGTGTGTGTGTGTGTGAGTGTGTGTGTGTGTGTGTGTGTATATGTATCTTTGTCTATCTGGCTTATTTGTGTAATATGTAAACATTTTCTGAAGATAATAGCTATTATTGTTCATCTAACAGTAGAATGGGAGGCTAGCTGCACTCTGTCTGTGCTGGGTCCAGTGGAACTTCTCTAACATTTCACTGTTCTGAAGACCTGATGCCACCTGATTCTTTATTATATGCAATACAAGAACGTTAAGAAGCAGAAAGCCATTTTGTGCTAGAAAAATTCACAACCTCTAGGTTTGTATTTTAAGATACTAAATAGGCCAAGGCATACTCAGTTTACAACCCATTAAGTAGCATCAGAGGGTCAGAAAGATGGAGGTTACTTGTTCATAATGTAATGCCTTTAGGTAGTATATCTATTACAGTTAATTACAGGGAGTCTGTAAAAGCTTAGTTCATTTACTTCGTAATGTATATGTTCCCTGTAAATGGATCAAACTTTATAAAGATAAGTAATACATTTAAAGGGGCAAGCCTAAAACCAAGGAAAAAATCAGAGTGCAGTCACAATCATAGCAGTTGTGTGGTAGGGATGTTACTATTCTAACAGTCCTCAAAGTGAACATTATTAATATTCAAAAAGTGTCCCTGATCTTGAGAAAAGAGGTTGAGACCAAGATGCTGCAAAGTCAAAGCTAGACGTGTGTGTGTGTGTGTGTGTGTGTGTGTGTGTGTGTGTGTGTGTGTGTGTGTGTGTGTGTGTGTGTGTGTGTGTGTGTGTGGTGGTTGTTGGGGGTGGGGGCTCACCTTAATCCCATGCCTACATATCTTTCCTCTAAATGGGGTTTGTGATATCTACCAACATTTAAACACGGAAGGTGGGAGGAGTAATTTTTGTTGAATATCTTTTTCTTTCGGCTGTTCCCATTAGGGGTCACCACAGCGGATCATCTGTTTCCATTTCTTCCTGTCCTCTGCATTTTGCTGTGTCACACCAACCACCTGCATGTTCTCTTTCACCACATCCATAAACCTTATTTTAGGCCTTCCTCTTTTCCTCTTACCTGGCAGCTTCATCTTTTGCATCCTTTTCCCAATTCACCCTGTATCCCTCCTCAGCACATGTCCAAACCATCGCAATCTCGCCTCTCTGGCTTTGTCTCCAAACCGTCCAACTTGGGCTGACCATGTGCTCTATACTTCTGTTTGCTGCTTTTTGGAGCATGCATTCTTATGAATTTATATTTTAGTACTTAATTGACCAATGCCAACACTGTTTCTTTCTCAACAGATTGTGGTTGGGAGCGTGTTTGTGTTTTGTGTGTGTGTGTGTGTGTGTGTGTGTGTGTGTGTGTGTGTGTGTGTGTGTGTGTGTGTGTGTGTGTGAGTGTGTGTGTGTGTGTGTGTGTATGTGTGTTTACTGCAAAAGACTGGGACGCTATATGGAACAGGTTTGTCTTTTCATGCCCTGCTGGTTCCAAGAAGGCATATGCCTGTTCTGAAACCCCAAACTGGATAAAGCAGGTGATGGAGAATAAAGAATATTCTTCAGGAAAATTGGACACATTTGACTCGGTTATGATTAACATTGTAGTATATTCTTCTGAAGAAAAGTTGGGAGACTTGAAGATTAGACTGCTAGTCCATTTTCACAGCATAGGGCAGTTAATGACCTAGGAGTTGACCTGGGAGCTGACTTCCTGTTCTTGATTTCTCACTGTCTAATAATTTCACAGCATTGCTAGAGGGCACCTGCACTTTGAGCCGAATACATTTTTTTATAATAATGAAATGAACTGACACCATTTGCAGAAATGGTAGGGGAAATTATTTTGGTACTTCCTCTTGCCTTTCCCGTCTACAGTTGACATTGCAAAATTCACACCTCTTAGTTAACTGTCAACTGTCAACACTTTCGGAGGGCAAAGCCAAAAATAATTGGGAGCATTTTTTTTGTAAATATTGGTGGTATGGACTTCAAATTTAATAGGATAGAATACCTCAATTTGCATTAACCATGCTTGTTTGTCATAGCTCTCAACTGTTCTTGTCCTGGATTTCACAGAATGCCCCTGAATTTGCCTTACGATTATTGTCACTGTTGATGTGACACACTGACCTGATATGAAATGGAAAAAAGGTGTTGTCGATTGATGGATGGATTTGAGTTGCAGATTTCATATCCTTCAGAATTTGCATACTAATGCATTACTAGTTATTCAAGCAATGTTCAAAGTATAAACAAGCAGTACAACAATCTGCTCTTGATCTGGAGTCTTTGTTCCTCATTATGTTTTTCCCCTGCTATGTCCCTGATTTTTTATGCAAAGAAAATTAGTTTAATTGTAACGATTTTTGTGAAAAACTAGAAGTCTGCTAGAGTAACTTGTAGTACTATTCAAGGAAAGTATTGTCCCTTGTTTTGTCACACAATCACGTTTTGATGCTCAGAGCAAGATATTCAGACAAAGCAGTATCCATCCCACCTCTGTTTGGCGAACAAACTAGATCTGCAGCCAAAAATTGATCCCAGATAGTAATGGGGAATAAAACTTCCATGTGAAGGCAGCTTTGGAAAATTTCTTAATAACATCCTTAAATGAGTGCTAAAAACAGGATCGACATGAGAATCACATCCTCTGCAAATGGGAAGAAGTGTAAATGAGAACATTACCAACAACAACTTTTATATGATGCCCAAGAGCATCTTCTTCCTTTCCACACCACCAAGCACCTTACTTTCTAAAAATAAGTTACCCCACCCCATAAGTGTGGCAGTAAGAGTAATGTGACACACCTACTGTAATGGATGAACAAGGATGTAATGAGGTGTAATCAGCAGATAAGACAGCAGGTTTGAAAACCTTCACGGTTTACTGAGGGCAGGGAATGCATTTAACTACATAACTTTTTGATTAGGTTGGGAAGCCTGCCTGATATTTTTAGCCTTGGCTGCTTCATGACCTGGAAGAAGGCAGCATTGCACTGTGACAGCATTCAAACCAATTGATTTACTATTTTTATGTTCTACTGACCAGGTGCACTGCATACAGCTATGCTTTTCATCTGTACCGCATTTCAAATTTGCTTTAAGTCTGTCAAGCTGTAAAAGAATTGTGTCATCTATATCACTACTACTATGAAGACCAGTCACAGAAGCATGTACTGGTTGCACTAGTCTGACAAATGATGAGCATGAGCCCGCAAATGTAGCATTACAAAAAATAATTCCATTCTCTGCTCACACCCAAGAATGGAACCTCTGACCAGTACCCAGGCTGCCTGTTGTTTCACTCCAGTCTGTTTTCCCATGCAAGTAAAAAAAAAAACATTTGTGTAATATGCTTGTGAGCATTTAAAAGGGCCAGTCTCCCTTCAACCTAGCAAGGAACAGTAGTAAGTGAGAGCTGTACTTTAACAAAAAAAAAATGTTCACATCAGTCAACATCAGTGTGAAAATCTGCAGGTACCCTATCAATGAAACAGCTGCAGAGCAGGGTTGCTTAGACAACTGTATTTTTTTTTTACCTCTCCAGTTCTGAGTCACTCCAATACCTAGCAGTCAGGCACAGCCGTGTATGTTATTGAAGTTGCAGGATAACACCAGCGATGCATGGTGACATCAACGTTCACTAAAAATGTAAGAAAAAAATTGGGGTTTAAACGGGCCACTTGGGAATTCATGACACCCTATCATTTTACCCCCAAAAACAGGAAATACCAAGGAATTCAGTATGGTTCATAGATATGTGCAGTAGGATGAAAGCACTTTCATCAAACTAAACAAGCAACTCAGAAGTCAAACAAAGTCTACCAAAGCCAAATTTGAGATAAATTTGGCCTGCCAAGCCAAGGACTACCACAAAACATTCTTAGCTATGTCTGCAATCCCAGAGATAATACACAATTGTGTGCAGAGCTCATTGTAAATGGAGCCACCTATACTGAGCCAGAAGATATAGCAAACCTCCTGGGTGATAAATTCAGCTCCATTACCCCTCTCTCCCCCTCAACCTTCCCTTAGGAAATATTATCAGATATAATTCCCCCTACTATCACTAGTAATGATCTCTCTAAGATTAAGAATACTGCATCAGTGGGCCCAGACTATATCCCAGGATGCCATCTAAATAGCATGAAACATGTCCTATCAGGGTCTCTGGAAATACTATTGAACTATAGCCTCCTAACAGGCTTTGTGCTTCATGAATGGAGAAAGGGAAAAGTTACCCCTCTGCACAAAGCTGGGTCATCTACAGACCCTGAAAACTATAGACCCATAAGTCTCATTAGCCTTATATGTAAAGCCATGGAAAGAATTATCATGGAAATGATCAACAGAGATAAAGTAAACTACCAGATACTGGACCCAACCCACTTTGGTTTCATCAAGGGCAGATCATGCCAACTCAACCTGATGGATTTCTTTGAGAAGGTCAACAAAGCAATGGATGAGGGCAAAATCATTCACACTGCCTACCTTGACATGGCCAAGGCATTTGATACAAAATCCCACTCAGGCATTGTTGACAAACTCAAGAGGTTAGGTACAAACCTGTATGTCACCCAGTGAATAGGCTGGCTCACAGCAGGACCCAGGAAGATAGAATTTGGGAGTCCACCCCAACAAAGAAGTCGGTCACAAGTAGAGCCCCTCAGTGATCAGTCCTTGGACTGTTCCTTTTTGACATTTACTTCTCAGAAGTCATGACCAATGTCTGTGGTCTCTGGCTGACTAAATTTGTAGGTGATTGCAAATTAGGAGCTGTCATTGAATCTCACATTGACACAAATGTTCTCCAGGAGGGGCTGACACAGACAAACAACTGGTGTCAGAGCCATGGACTAAAACTAAATGCCAAGAAATGTATAATAGTATCCTTTGGGAAGTCATGTATCCCTGGTAACTATCATATTGACAACACACCCCTTAGAGCTGACCCAGTAGTCAGGGACTTAGAGACACACATAGATAATAATCTAGCCTTTGACCATCATGTGTCTACAGTGATGAGGAAATTGTTCTATGTTGCGCAACTTATAAACAAAGGTATAGCCTCTAAGTCCAAGGAAGTCATTGTTCTACTGTATTTGCCATTCATCAGACCTATCATTAAGTACAATATCCCCTTTGGTATGTACCTAACCAGGCATATCCAACAATTGGAATGTCCACAGAGGTTACTCACTAAAAGAATACAGAGCATAAGTAAAATACCATGCGCAGATCCCCTCAAGACCCTATCCCCGTATTCTGTCTCCCATGGGCTTTTGAGGGGAGATCTATGCTTGGCATACAGGGCATTGTCAGACTCCACTCTGGTGGACCTTCAGCATATACACACACCAAACAGCACCAGAACTACCCATTCTGTTTCTAAAGACTTAAACCTTGCCTGTGATATAAATAGGACCTGCTGGAGAGATAGGTATGTATCCCAGAGACTACCTCATCTATGGAACAGGCTCCCCATCCATGTGAAGTAGAGTTCCTCCCTAACCCAATTCAAGTGCAACTTGGGTAATTGGATGGGAAACCAGAAATTCATCCCTGGTTTGGCACATGTGTCTCTAATGGACACAGATAACCTGTAAATGGTTCATCTCCCAGACCCATGCTTGCACTTATCAAGGGTATCAGAACTTGTCAGAGATTTGGGATGCATGGCTAGACTTGAAAATACCCTTGTGGTCGTTAGCCTAGTAAACACATATGAACCAATAAACACCCAATCTCTTCCCTCTACTGCAAAAAATAGGGGAAGTTCCCCAATGACCTGGCCCTAGCAATATAAATACTACCTTGTGTCTCCCCTGAAAAGAGGCTGCTATTTCAGTGGGCCTAACATTATAAAATTATGTAAGACTTTATATTCACTTTTTAGTTAACAACTCAAAAAAGTTTAAATTCATCAGTAAAAGTCTTTTGCATACCTGTTATATAAACATGTCAAGTAATACTTCTACAGTTAAAACATCAGTAAATCTTTGGTTTAATTTTAAAAGCTGGGTACAGCAGTCTAAGGTAAAAAAAACATAGACAATAACCAGTGTAACTTTATCATTACAGCATACAGAGATATGAAAAAAATAGGCAGGGTTAACAGTTCATACTCTGTCTAACTTAAATAAAGATTCACAAAGACAGGTTAATCAGCTTTAAAAACCACAGAATTAAAATATAGTCATTTTTAGAATAATGTACAGGTTTTAAATATACAACTCATACATCAGAACTTAGACTTAAAGACTCTAAAGACTATGAATCTAGGTAATATGAAAATCAAATCATAACGTTAATAGATTTCAAGCCTGGTGGTCAAAATTACAATTGCAAGTTTATTCACCAAATTAAAAAAAATCAATTGCCTAGCCATAATTAAATCATAAAGCTAAATAGACTTCGATCCAAACAGCCCATAAATGCTCAATTTACACCTAGTGGTCAAAATTAAAATTGCTGGTTTATTTACCAAATAAAATTTATCTTCAGGTTATGAGTCAGGTAGCATAAAGCTGTATACAGTAGTTAGCAGTACAGATGTAGGGTAACTTCAAAATTAGGTCCCTGTAGACATTCATCAGGGACCTCAGGGGCAACTGTTAGAGTTAGGGTATTCTCAGTAAATTCACTATAGTACACTTAGGTAGAATAAGGCCTGAAATATGGAATCAGACATGTATGCATTCAGTTTCAGAGAAAGACAGTTTATTAGAAAGGAAAGATAAGCATAAAACGTGCATAAAATACAGAAATACAGAATGTTCTTTTTTCAAGGGAAATGTATATTCTTGCCAGCTACAGAATGTTCCTTAATGGCATATTAGATTAGGACCAAGCCTGGAAACCAAGGCTAAGAGGGCATCTAAAGCATTACAGGGTTTTGGTATAATTAAAATATACTTCAGATGCAGTTAGGGAAGTCAATCAGTTAGTTCATTCAACCTGTCATTACAGAGAAGATTAAGCTACAATACAGGCACTCAAGCCTGAGTACAGAAGACAGGTCAAATAAAGACTATTTTAGTTCAGGACAATCAGAATATGATGTGCAGTAAATTTAGATATTGTTTATCAGCACTGTTAATGAAAACAGTATTTGGATATTGTGAACATGTAATAAAGCCTTATTAAATAAACTACAGTGTCTAGAGAATTCATTCTGAAAAGTACAAAGAACTTGGCAAATAAAGGAGAGACTGGCACCTGTTCAGCACGAGTTTGGGTAATTAACAGATAAAGACTAATGTTTCAGTCTCATTTCAGTTATTTCCAGTTAATTCCAGTACTGTGCAGTCTTATCAATTCTTACAGACCCTGTTTTTTACAAAATCTTACCAAGACAGAACTGATATATAGACTGTATTTTATATAGCATATATCATGGGCAGACGTAGGTCAAAAATTAAAAAAAGATAGCTGGGTGCACAAGACCCAGGACACAAAAACACTGGTGCCAGGACTGGAAAAATGACAGTGTAGAATCCTTAAAATACAGAAGCATTCTCACAACTAGGCCAGGCCAGGCCCAGGATGAGGATTCCCCTCTTGCTGCAGAAGGAAGAAGTCCACAAAAATCAGAAAAATGGATAGGCCAAAGAAGAGCCATAAAGACAATAAAGTGGACTATTGAGGATAAAAAAGAAATTATGTACTGTTACTATTATGCAAAAAAACTGAATTTCTAGACACAAGATATACAAAAATATTAAGGGAGAAAATTGAGGAAAGAAAAATACTTCCACATCAAAAACTGTCAGAAGCTTCAAATAAAAATGTGTGTTCATTAATACAACAGATTTGTGAAAAACATTATATAGACTAAGAAACTTTGATCTGTTTGGAAAAAGAAGCATCTGAGGAAGTGAGAAAATATTGACAACAAAATCTAGAGATTTTTGAAAAGATTAAAAAAGAAATATGGACATGGGAAAGAAAGAGAGATTTGATAGGGTGCAATATTTGTGCAAAATCAAAAGCCAAATTAATCAATATAAAAAAGGCAGCCCCAAAGATATTCAAAGAAAAATACAGGCAAAGGCATGCAGATATGGAAAATTTCACAATAAAAATAATATCACAATGATGGTATATAGCAAAGAAGATTAGTTAAGTAAAAGTTAAAAACATAGAAGTTGAAGTTATGGAATGCCTGAGAAGTGAAGGATTAGAAGGGCTAACGCAGGTTACTTCCCAGCATTATGGAATGAGTCCCAGAAGTCAGAAGAAACAAGAAGATGAGGAGACATCTGCAGAAGAAATATGGACAAGGGAAAGAAAAAGAGATTTAAAATGGTGTAATATTTATGCAAAGGAGAAAGCAAATCTAATCAATACAAAAAGTGCAGCACCAAAGATACTTAAGAGAAATACAGGCAAAGGAATCCAGACATGGAAAACTTTACAATACAAAAAATAAGACAAAGAAGAAAAGTAGAAAAGAAGGTTAGAAATGGAGAAGTTAAAGAAATGGAAACTGAGATTATGCAGTACCTGCAAAGTAAAGGATTAGTGTAGAACATTTAATTCAGAAAGTACCACAGTAGGATAGAGCAAAGGACATCCAAATTAAGGAGAAAACAGTGGAATGGAAAGTAACTGGTCACTTGCTATATGAAGATATTTTGGAGCCTTCTGGAGGAAACCAGTATAAATGTTCACTCGATGCTGGACAGCAAAGAAAGGAACAGGAAACTGTGGCAACTCTTACGCAGTCAGTGATGAGGAGTGGTAGGCTAGTGAGTTTCCATATGACAGACCAACGGATGACACAGGATGAAATTGAAGAGAATGTGCCACAGGAAGATGCTATAGAACTCTCTATAGAATGTCTGCATGAAATGGAGAACAATAAATGTGCCCTCAGTTTAGAAGAAAACGAACTAAGAGAAGAGTTGCTTGATTTAATAGAGATAGCTAGATAGATAGATAGATAGCTGTATTAAGATCAATGAAAGAAATAGACTGCACAAGGTCAATAAAACCCAAAAAGTCGGAAGTTTGATAAAACAAATGAACACAGTAATTAGGACTGTCTGTAGAGATCCATGCAATATGTAAGAAGTGAATAAGATATATTACTGTACAGCTAAATTAATGACAGGTAAAATTCTACCACAAGAACACAGGGTAGTAAGGGAAAGGAAGGGGAGAAAGTGAATGTCATCATGGAAGTATCAAATAGAGAAAATTATAAAGGAATTAAGACAAGAAGTGTCACTGTTAGAAGAGTATAGAAGAGCGAACAGAATTATAAAAATATTCAAAAAGACAGATATGATAAAAGACTGCACAGTATTATAACGGATCAGGATTTGTCATGCACTATTGCAAATAATTAACTAAAAATAGCACAGGCAGAAAAATTTAGAAGATATACAGATAAATATAAAGGAAAAGTACAAAATAAGCAATTTATTGATGACCCAAAAAGTTTTATAGAGAATTGGGAAACAAGGTAAAAGGAATTGAAAGACCATGAAAAAAAGAGGAAATTATGGAGATCCTGTGGAACATAGCAAAGATGCTAAATGGATAGAAGTAGTAAAAGAAAGAGAAAGGCACAGGATATGAAATGGGATGAAGTAAGAGCCAGAGAGATTGAAATAAAGTTAAGAAAAGCCTCCAATTAGAAAACTCCAGGCCCAGATGCAGTACCTAACTTCTGGTTTAAAGTATTAACATCTTTGCATGAAGATTTAGCCATGAATAAAACTGTTTATATGCACATCCTGAACAGACACCAGCCTGGCTAACAACAGGAAATGCAATGGTGCTACGTAAGAGTGAACCTGCAAGCTACCCTAAAAATTATAGACCAATAACTTGCCTTTTTCTCGACATATAAACTATACACTGGAATTGATATCGACAGAGTTTGTAGTCATTCAGAAGAAAATTCAATCATGGCAATAGAACAAAAGGGTAATAAAAGAAAGTCATATGGAACAAAGGATCATGTGTTGCTAAATAAAGTCATAATGGAGAACTGCTAAAAGGGGAAGACTCTAAGTATGGCATGGATTGACTACAAAAAAGCATTTGACAGTTTCCCACATTCATGGATAAAAGACTGCTTAAAAATATATAAGATACACCCTGCACTGATCAGTTACATTACAGTGACTATGAAACAGTGGCAGACCACTTTGCAATTAAGCCATGATAAAGGACAAATTATTATTCCAGGGATAAAAGTTCAAAGGGCGATATTCAAGGGTGACTCCCTCTCACCACTGTTATTCTGTCTTGCCTTTAACCCATTAAGCTGTCTACTTAACAGATTAGGCCATGGTAATAATTTGGCTACTAGAAAACAACAAAGTGTAAAGACTTCTCATCTTCTCCCTGTTGATGATTTAAAACTGTAGAGCTCATCAGATGTCGAACTGAAAGCACAACTGCAAGTAGTGAAAACTTTGTCAGATGATATAGGAATGTCATTTGGTCTTGATAAATGTGCAAAAGCAACTTTAAAGCAGGAAAACTGCAGCACCAAGAAAACATCAGTTTGGGACAGGAAGGTGATATAAAAGAACTTGAGCAAGAGGGAGTGTATAAATATTTGAGAACTGATGAAGGGTCAGCAATAAAACATGAACAAGTGCGAATAAAACTTTGTAAGGAATATTTTAAAAGGTTTAAATTAATTCTGAAATCAGCATTGACATCCAGGAACAAAATTCAAGCTATAAACCAATTTGCTTTCTGTCCTAACTTACAGTTTTGGAGTGACTGTCTGGCTACAAAAGGTATTTGATATATTAGATAGGAAAACAAGAAGGATGTTTCATGCTCATCAAATGATTTACAAAACTCATTGCTTAACAAGATTATATATTCCCTGTTCCCAAGAAAGTATGGGCCTCCTTGAATTTGATTACATGTATAGATCTGCAATTGTGGGACTGCACATATATCTACTGACCTCACAAGACCCAAATGTAGTGATGATTTTGAAACATGAAGAGAATAAATCTAAGATGACTTCCCTGCTTAGTCTAGCAGAAGCATATCTGCGTAAAGTGTGAATAAACCAGAAATAGATAAAAATCAGGCAGCAACTGAATGTGCCAAAAACAAAAGAAAGAGTATAAGGTGAAGGATCAGATAAAATGCAAGAAATGTGGATGATGCATAAATATAGTTTCAAGTATGGAAATCTCCAGAAGAACCTAATGTTGATCAGGACTGAAAGCAGGAATAGTTAAGGAGAGGTAAATTCAAACCAAGACATGAAAGGTTAATATTGGTGGCCCAGGATAGTGGGCTACATACACGTTGGTTTACAAAGTCCATTGAACATATGAAGAAGCAGACAAATGTAGGTTTTGTAAAACAGAATTGGCAACAGTCACACACCTTTTTGCTGGTTGTAACATACTAATGGCAGAAGGATTGTATGCTGAATGACATAATAATGTGGCAAGACTGTTGCACTGGGGATTGTGGAAACACTATGATATTGAAGTGGCTGAAAAACACTGGAAACATGAACCACAAAGTATCATAAAAATGATGATGTATATCACATGGGATCACCTATTACCGACAGTTCAAAAGATAGAAGCGAGAAAACCAGTTACAGTGGTCCATGAAACGAAGACAAAAGTAGCACTGATCATTGGAATCACTATATCCTGTGACTACAGTGTCTTGTGTACAGACAGACAAAAAGCCATAAAATGTCAGGATTTGCAGGCAAAAATGAGAAAAATGTGGAAGAAAGATGCCCAGACAGTTCCAATAGTAGTAGGAGCAACGGGTCTAATAAAACAGAATCTACAATCATATTTAGATGTGTTACCAATACATATAACTCCATACGAATTGCAGAATGAGTCATTACTGGGCACATTGTGGGCGCTGTGTAGATTGAAACAATACTAATTTCATGAACTTTAATCGTACTTTGACTTAGGAATGGGATCCATTCCCGTCATTGCATTAGAAACCCTAAAGACTTGGAGAAATTGAACAAAATTCGATAGGAATGAGAAGTGTACTAATTAGCTCTCTGAGAGAGCAGCTGATGCATGGAAGAAACTACCAAATTACATTAAAATTAGCACAAGTTTAGATATTTTTACTAACAGCCAGGACACTTATTATGAGAACAAGTGTTCTGGTATATTGGCAGGCTAGAAGAGCATTAATACCCATGCTTGAAATATTTGTGTATGTATATATATATATATATATATATATATATATATATCTAAGAAAAACAAAACCGAATAAGACTAGGAAGAAATAAACTTATACTACTGAAAACTTCCGAACTGTTAAAAACAAAAATAGAAATCCAATGAATAGACGCTGAGCCAGAACTGTTATTTGCTGAGCGCTTTCGTTCGCTTTATTGGTAACAATCGAACTTCATCAGAGCAAAATGTAATGCATTTGCAATACTGTGCGAGCTTTAAATAGTCTAACTGCTGTAAAAAATATTTCACTATGATTGGTAGATGTACTATGCCAATGCAGTAGTATTTGGACTAATGAGAGACATGTATCACAAAATGTATCACACATTTTGTATATATATATATATATATATATATATATATATATATACATGTATCACACTTTTTCTATGTATATATATTTATATATATATATATATATATATATATATGTATGTATCACACTTTTTGTATATATATATATATGTATCACACTTTTTGAATATATATATATATATATATATATATATATATATATATATATATGTATCACACTTTTTGTATACACATATATATATATATATATATATATATATATATATATATATATATATGTATGTATCACACTTTTGTATATATATATATATATATATATATATATATATATATATATAGATTATATATATATATATCTGTATCACACTTTTTGTATATCTATCTATATATATGTATATATATATATATATATATATATATATATATATATATATGTATGTATCACACTTTTGTATATATATATATATATATATATATATATCACACTTTTTGTGTATATATATATATATATATATATATATATATATCTGTATCACACTTTTTGTATATCTATATATATATATATATATATATATATATATATATATATATATGTGTATATATATGTATATATATATATATATATATATATATATATATATATATATATATATATATATATATATATATATATATATATATATATATATATGTACGTATCACACTTTTTCCCCGCGATTCATGAACCTTGCGCCAGGCGCACGCATAGCGTAGGCGTTATAACGCCAAATATGGCTACCGAGCGATTCAGGTACGATCCAATTCCACGTGCACTACCGGCGTACGCCAGATCTGTGCAGCCCCTGGCGTACGTATGCTAAACACCCTATGTGCGGTGTGTCACCATGCAAATGAAGGCATATAGCGATTCACGAAGTGGTGCAGGCGTAGCATAAGCCCACGGCAATGTAAACCAAAAAAAATGGTTTGCATTTTCCCAAACATAACATCGGAGTAATGGAAGAGTGTCAACCCAGGTATCACACTGTTAACATATGCCAATGGCGAAATACACTGACAATTGCAAAAGAAAAGATGCACAACACGTAAATAACAACTTAAATGGCATGTCCACAGTAACTCACATCAGAACCGCAGGACGTGTGCGGAAGGTGCAACATAATGAAATAATATAACAATGTTATAAAACAGCATCGTAATAGACACCAGGTTCACAGCATAATACACCATGGTATGCATGGAACGCCACAACTACGGTGCAAGGGTTGCCAAGGACTCGCGGCAGTCTTCCGCGTGGTAACTATGAATTAGTAGTCGATGCCATGCAAATGAGGCAGATAATACTGAATCGCAAATGCCCCGCCGGAGTAAGGTTGTACCAAACGGCGCAGCGGTAAAACACAGAGGAATGGCTCAGAGGGAATACATGACATCTGCATAGGGGTGTGCCACCGTAGCAGTAAGCACATAGGAGCACAGTAAACCTGGGCTGTACATCGCAAATCAAAGCTGCAGGATCGGGGTGTGGGGTAATAGTTTAGCTGAGAGCACACAATGCGCGCAAAAGTGCATGTGTACGAGGATGACAATGTTCCTGGAACCTAGTAATGTGGCGCATGCCCCACAAACAATATCGGAAACAGGAAGGTGATGTGAAGAATATAAGGAAATGCGGAAGAAGTGTAATTGGAGTACTAATAAGCAATCAACACTAATCAACCCACGAAGGCCAATCGACGGCAGCTGACAACTCTGCATGCAGAAACCTGCAAAACGGGATAGGGGAGGCATCTGAATGCAAAGAAAGTAGGGGAGGTAGCAGATTGCAAAGATAGAAGACCTGACACAGCAGAGCAAAGCAGACTGGCAGCACAATGGCAGTAGCACACAAAATGCATGATATACCATGTCCATGAAAGTACAAATGACAGTGCTCTGCAGGATGCATGCCAGAAAATGGTAGGTGCAACATGCAGAAATAGTAAGGGAAGGTCGAAAGGTAATCCATGGCAGACAAGAGTAATTCAACACCAAAGGCAACACCGTTGTAGTTCCATCGGTAAATCACGGAAGATAACCCTTAGATACGGCCGTACAAACACACCCTATGATATCATCGGTGTGCACAGCACAATAGTATAAAGTGTGAATGCACACAACACATAGCCGTGTATTCCCAAATGCCGCACCATAGGTGTAAACACACGGGGAACTTTTAAAATGTACATGTTGGGTGCTGCCATAGCTGTGATCCATCAGCATGTGTTAGAGACAGACGGTGTTGTGGAGGAGGATGCCGACAACCACCGCAGGCCTTGGAGGAGAGTGTTCCGACCAAGGGTAACCTACCAGGGGCTACATGACCTGGAGATAGTAGAGCATTACAGGGTGGACAGGGACATGTTACATCAAATAGTGGAGCTGTGCCAGCCACGCCTGAGAACAAGAAACAACAGAGGGGAACCCATCCCAGTGGACACAAAGGTATGTGTAAGCTTGCGAATACTGGCCACAGGTACCTTTCAAAGGCCAACTGGAGATGTAATGGGCATCTCACAGGCATCAGCATCCAGGGTACTACACCAGTTCCTGGAGGCCATGTTACCACATGCCAATGAGCATATATACCTCCCCAGATCTCAGGAGGATTTGGCTAGCAATATGCGCCACTTCCACCGTGTGGCACAATACCCGGAGGTACTGGGTGCGATAGACTGTACGCACATACAAATCAAGTCACCACCTGGCGAGCAGGGTAGACGCTACATAAACCGCAAGGGATTCCACTCCATCAATTGCCAGGTCGTGTGCAATGCCCAGGGCATTATCATGGATGTGTGTGCTGGCAGCCCTGGAAGTTACCACAACTCCCATATCTGGCATGCCTCACAGCTGTATCAGGTATTTGTCAGGGGGGACATCCCACAAGGCCATCTCGTGGGGGATGCTGGCTATGCACTGGAGCCGTGGATGATGACTCCCATCAGAAATGCACACACACACATGCAAGAATGCCATAATGAGGCACACGCACAAACCAGAATAATCATAGAGCGTGTGTTCAGGATGCTGAAATCACGGTTCTGGTGCTTGGATACATCTGGTGGAGCCTTGCAGTACTCTCCAGGCACATGTGCCCACATATTCATAGTATGTGCCATGCTACATAATATGATCCTGCGGAAGCAGCTGCTGCAGGGACATAATGGTGAAGGGCCACAAAGCCCACCACAATTGCCAAGGCCAGTCCAGGCACAGAGGGTTCCAGACCATGAACACACTGTGCCAGTCCCAGTAGGCAGACGGAGGCGTACCCAATATGCCTACGCCTTGGCAAAGAGGGAACGTATAGCACATACTCTGGCAGTGTAGGCCCCATGGACTGACACCTCCCCACCTGCACACTCAGTGAAATGGACAGTGCACAAACATGACCACCTGTAAAGTGTAATGTATGGGTGGCCTTATGTGTGACTCCAACATAGGCAGTCCCCAAACACTGTAAACCCAACAGGCAGTGGAACATGTAACGCCAACACATGAACAGTATGTGAGTCCTACAGCATATGGCGTTGCTGTGTGCCTGCCACATTCGCCGCAAGATGTATACATATAAATATATATATGTATGTATATATATATATATATATATATATATATATATATATATATATATATATATAGATAAATATGTACACATATACATATATATAATACAGATAAGAAAGGGAATCAGAGGGATATAAGGTGACTGAGATGTATCCAGTGATATCTGTACATAGTATAGATAGTGCAACGACAATCTGAACATCCGGGAGGTTCACAATAATAGGATACCGGCAACCATGGAACGTGTAACATACCGATATGCATAACCGCGAGGCTGAAAGACTGACAGAACACAGTACTGTAACAGTACATGCGCGTGTAATAGTATGATGATATGAAGGGAGAGGTAGTCACCGCTGCCGGTGTTGCGGTCCACGTAGGTACTGTGTGCAACCGTCCCCGTGAGTGCCGTAGTATGTGTACGTGTGCGTTGAGGGTGCCGTGTGCGTTGCTGTGTGAGTGTAATGTGTGTGTGTCTGCAACATGTGTATGTTGGTGCCAAGTTAGAGGCAGAGCAGAATATTAGGTGTAGACATACGGTACACTAGCCTCAGGCATATGTTCACTACTAGTCCCAGAGTAGTAGTGACAGCCCCACCCTATCTAGGTGTGTCCTGACATAGAACGATACAAAGTGAATATGTTCCAGATGGTAGCACAGGAATATTCCCCATAAGAAATGGAAAGGACGTATGTAATAGTCATGCCTGTATGTACGACACTGATATGTTCCATGCAATATGATACATTGGCAAAGTCACACAGCAATAGGTATGTATCGCGGAAAAAAGTATGTGCTACCCCACTACTGACCGTGGCCACATGTTGGCCCGTAAACACCACTGTGTGTTCCACACGTGTCAAACAATCAATTCCCATTTGAATATGTGGCAACCACTGGCAAACAGGCTATCCCAACAACAGGACCACAATGACTGCAAATATCTGGGACAGAATGACAAGGGATAGTTGTCACGTACACATAACCGCTGATATGCCACATATGTTACGGAGGTATACATGCATCAAGCTCACCTGCAGACAATATTGAAACCACATAACAACAGCCCAACCTACAATCCCATAACAAAAGACTATTAACTGTTAACTCTCCAAGTAGGGATGGAGCACACAGACAACTATACTGTCTATGTAGAGATGCAAGGCCCACAAACTGTATCCGTTACGTACAACCACCGATATCCCCCACCGTAGATATTAAAGGAATACAAACCATAATAGCAGCACAAACATACAGTCAGTCAATGACATCTGCATAACCACAACATATCACGTGGGAGACACAATTAAAGGCGGATGCATAATTGCATGCGTTGTATAAAGGAAAACAACAGCCATGTTACAGTTTGGAATGCAATACACCATTATCATTCGTCGGCAGGACAGGTACACCCACATGTTAAACCAAATACTACACCTGTCTCACACAATCCACGGGTGACATGAATTCAAAATATACTTGTCCCTATGCATAGCAGTTGCAGTTACACATAACATAACACAATACAGACCATCTCCATGAAGGTAGGGCAAATAGCCAACGCCCAGGTGGAGAATCCAATTATACCCCAGTATCGATGCGTAATTTCCGAATGGAGTAGATGCACAGGTGATATGCACGTAATTACTCACTGAGGAACAGCAATTGGTGGGATGAATTCACATGTTGCAGGTATCGACGTATATAAGGATGACTCTCAAGATATTCAAACCGTATGCTCATACTGAAACAGCGTTGTACTACCAAAAACTAAAGGAAACGGCAAAACAATAAACGGAATGAAACACCAACAAGGTATGTACAACACACGATATGTAAGGTTGTGTAACGCATGATCTGTATTAATAAGCTGTACTGTATGTGAATGGTGGTTGTAATTAATTACACTTGTCCGTAATGCAGAAAGTGGTGAAAGGTAGTTATGTAGTGATGTCTTGCTGAGCATACCAACGCTTGTAGACACCGTGTGTACAGCAGTGGGACATCATGTACACAGCAGAGACACCACAAGGGATGCTACAGGAGGGCATTAAAGAGAACAATGCCATACCACACGCCGTTGCTGGCAGTGGATGTCCAACAAGGAAGTGCCATAGCAGGGGATAGTACATGTATGTATACTGTCACAGCACGCATGTGTATGAGCATATACCGTTGATGACATATGTAAGGTGTGGCCGACGTGCAAGTATGCTCTGCATTAGGGGATACTATGTGAAATATGTGTAATGTATAGTTGTCTAGGTTGATATGACAGATATCATACACAGTATCACAGGCATATCATGCATAACACAGGTGTCGCCTATTGGTATGTACAATAACAGGATACATATGGCCTGTAGGTATGGGACATAGTAGTAGCATGATAGCTACTCTAAATGGAAGGGACACCAAGTAACCATGCACAAAGGACTTGTAGTAGCTGCACAGGTGCACAGTGGGCTACAATGCAGTCTGCAAGTCCATGTGTAAGCACATGTGCAGTGTACACAGTAGTGTCACCTCTCCATGGTAGTGTCCTGTGAACAGCAGAGGCAGGTGTCAACTGCACCTCTACACAGTACAGCTGCTGTGGTGATACCAGGACTACATGTGTCACTCAAACAGCAAGGGAGGTATCACATGAACAGTGCTACTGTGTGTCCCTGCGGGATGTACACAGGACCTATGTTCCACAGCATGGTGTGTGGTAGGTTTGTGGAAGTAGCACAGAAGCACAGCCCATGCAGTGTGGTGTGTGTGCACATATCCAGGAGCATTTCGTTCACAGTGCCCACTGCAGATGTCATGTATGAGGAGTATATGCATCAATAATGTGGTGGACATGGGCCGTGTCAGAGCAGAAGACACTCCTGAGTATGTGGTATACAGATGTGTACAGATGTGTTGTCCGTATTTCAGCCGCATATGTAAACTGTCTGAGCCCAGTAAACATCATGGCATGTCAATGTTGTGCCATGTAAAGCTGTAGCTGTTGTTGAAGGTACACCATAAATGTGGTATTGTACACTTGACTGTGTGTAGATGTGTGTAGTTCACAGGTACAATGGCTACCTATGTACCAGCATCACACACAGTACAGATAGGTGTGGCCTTGCAGAAGGATATCCATGCCACAGTGGAATACGGTAACCACAGGACTGTGTGTGGCATATGTGTGTACTGCAACCATGTACAATGTGATATGTATGTAGGGGCCACTATCCATGTGATAGTCAGTGGGTGAATGGTGTTATGCAAAGGTGATGTGCATGCACCGTGTGTCATGCATCTTGATGCCATGATACTCATATGAAGTATCCGTCACACTGACACCCATATGGTTGGTATCAGTATGAGCTGGTGGAGCAATAATGGTGCTTGGTATGTAGGTGTTGGAAATCTAGGCATGGACAGTACTCTGTGACAGCATGTTCTGTATGTAAGCATATAGTGAACATGAGTGGCCCTATGACTGAGGACTGTGTAATGCAATATGTACCTGACATGTAGTAGGTACTATGGTATGCTGGCACCACTGTGTGTACTGTCCATGTGCCACATAGCATAACATCCTGAGACACAGGGTATGATGTGCAGGTGGATGTGTATGTTGTCAATACTGGAATGTGGAATGGTGCTGAAAGGCAATGTGAGGACAACGTATGATGTGTTGGCCTCCGTACCATCCTCAACTGCCCTAGCAACTGTATGACAGGTGCCCAGCATGTGTATGTGCCTTGCTGTGGCATTCACAAGCCCAACCCGGGTGCTAGGAAAGGACTGGAGGCCATCAATGTGTGTGGGAATCACGTTCCTGATGATGTGCCCCATTGCCATGCAGAATGGTCCAGTCAGGAGTGTATGACTATAGTCCCACTCGTGCAATGCAGTGCCACCTGTGTGTAGCGCGATAAATGCCGCTGTGCGGCAGTCAGGGTCTACAATGTCCGACAAAAGGCTAGCAGTGAATATAGTGGCCTGGTGTGGAGACATATACCGAACAGGTTGGTGGGACATTACAGCCAGGGACATTGGAAAGTGACATTGGGCCAGTGTCCCAGGACATATCGTATGTATGTCAGTACTGTGTATGTGACCACAGGGACACTATGATGTTCATGTACGGATTGCGACCCTGCAGTGAGTGAGAGGGTGTATTGCCGGTAAGTACGCCATCACCTGGCACGTTGCCAACATTACCTCGGTCTGCAATTCTTGGTTGACTATTGTATGTGACATCAGATGTGGATGTTGCCAAAGAATAGTGACATACCACCACAATGCCTGAGGCCCCACACCGCAATGTGCGGCAGTCATGTTTAGGTAGCTAGCCTTGGAGTATGTGATGATGGACCTTGAGGACCCACCATGGCTGACAAGTGATGCACCCCACACATGTGAATGTACACCGCTGTGCAACAGCCTGTACCTGTGGTTGTACATCATATGTGCATGGAACATGACCACCACAGTGGAGTCTGTGAACTGGTCAGTACCGCCATGTCTCTGTGTGGAATAGCATGATTCCTGCAATTGTGTACATGCTACTGAAGTGCACTGTGGTATGTGTCAGCATATGTATGTGTAGTGTCCATCTGCTCGGGTGTCATGATGCTAACAACTGCTGTCAGCAGACGTCTGTAGTAGTTGTTGTAGTACACATGTTCCGTGTATGTTGTGATGGGTGTGTTTCCAGGATGTGGCTAGCAAGGCCGTGTAGCATATGTGTTGAATCCACCAAAGAGGGGATAATCCCAGGTGTGTCACACCAGTCACATGGAGGTAGTGTTCATGCTAAGGGTAGTGTAGGTATGGTATGTGTTGTGTATTGTTTTATCCAGCTGAGCGGAGTGCATGACTCAAGCATGTGTAGGTACATGGGTGTCTATCCCAGGGAAGTGTGGGTTACTGTCAGCACACAGCAGTAGTAGCTGTCTGAGGCCCAATGTACACTATAACAACACAGAAGGTATGTAACCTGTGGCGTACAATGTCGACTCTGTCGCGTGTTACAATGTGTATAGCGGTCACAAACACGGTTATCTGCACATGGAGCACCTATGATGCATCGTGCTAAGCAACTATCCAGGATGTGTGCAAAACACTGTGTGATGTGTGAACCCCTCATCTGTGGGTGTTCCGGTCCAGGTATGTGCCTGGAAGGTACGGTCCGTGTACAATCCGTAATCGCAGGTGTTCTGTGCAGAGCATGGAGGCAGGTCCCAGTCACCGCAGAAATATGTGAGTGGTGCAATAGTGTATGTGCCTTGCTTATGTGCATCACAGTGGAAGATGCAAGCATTGTTCCACATGACCCCATGTTGTGCCTGCCAGTTACAGCCCTGCCAGTGACAGTTATGTGAAACTGCCAGAGAGGCAGTATAGCATGTGAAGATGTACATGTGTGCTCTACACCCCAGGCCGATGGCTGCAGGTCATGCGTGCCACAGCATTGTGTTTGACCTGGACTGTCATAGCGGTCAGACACCACATGCCTGTACTATAACAGTAGGAGCATAGGCAACTGTTGCAGTGACACAGTAGGTCAATGTACAGTGTTCCAGTGTCCAGACCAATGCCGAATGTACACCATGGCTAGACACACACCCAGAGGGCTATAACACCGGTGAGCCATTGGATGTCCCAGTACACGTAGTCTGTGTATTGCCATCACAAGGCAGTCACAATAACATGCTGTATGAGAGATATATGGTACCAGGTGATGTGTCATGTGTGCGTATGTTGAGTTGCAGAGGTGTTCACCCGTCCGCAACATCTCAGTGCATGATGCCTTGTGTAACATGATGTGTGGAACTGCATTGTGATTCACAACAGAGTCATCTGTGACTGGTGTGTTGTGAATGTTGTAACTCATGAGTCTGTGGGATATACACTGGTGATGTTGGCTGCCATGCTGGGGGCCACCAGTGGTGCCTACAGTGGTTATACAGACATATTGCATATGTTGTTCTTGCAGGAATGTCCAGTGTTGTAGATGATGTGGTACTACGTGATGGCAGGTGTGTGATGTGAATGTTACACATCCAGACGCGACCATTAGGTGCAGCCATGGTTGTCGACAGCATCACCCCCATCCACAGCTGTCAGCACCCTGTCCCCAGAATGGGTAACAGTAGCCCTCGTACTATGTGACTAATGTGCAGATCGTAGAACACCTACTACTGGCTGACTAACAGTGTCAACTAGGAAGGGTATATGATGGCTGAAATATGCTGCTCTAATGTATAAATATGATATCCCAATGAATTACCATGATACCCATCTAGTAAGCCACGGCTGGCATGTAAACCGTGTACAACAATGAATGTGTGACAGACCCTTCCAATGTGGAACCTTGATGAACATGCACCTGTTAGAACACCAAATGAGGTACGTTGCACGTAATGATGTACAACTGACAGCTATGGGCACAGCATGGATGCAGAAGTACATCTCCCACAGGCAGTACCGCTGTACGTTGGTAGGGGAGCATTGCAGGAGTACATGTGACAGTTGCTGTATTGCCACATGCACGACATATCCATCATACAAGGGTAGCACTGGTACGTGACGGTTGGTCATGCCTGTACATATGACCATGTCCCACAGGATATGTGTGTTAAGTGTGTACAACACCTGTCCTACCTTCAGCAAGCTGTGAAGTGTATGACTGCCAGTGTACCTGTGTGACATGTTGTGCAATGGGTGCAAAGGTAATCAGTAGTGCATTACATGCTCACATGTCCTGCACAGGTGCATAGCTTGACCATACAATACAAATAGGGTGTTGGATAATAGCAACCCACAAGAGGTGATGAGTAAGGGTGGCAATGCACCTTTCCGGGTAAGGTGTGCATGTCCATGACACATTAGCACTTGAGATGTTAGCAGTACAGCTGTACAGGGTGGCATGTATATTTGATTATAAATACCTTTGCGTGTTCCACCAGTGGCCTGTTGACAGACAGACATCAACACAATGTGCAGCATTGACATGTGCACAGCACATCACCGCTGGCTACAGTAGAACAGGGTTAATGTGTTGACATGTGCACAGAACATCAGCGCCAGCTACAGTCGAACACGGTATGTGTTGAACCCCACCGTCATTGCAGCCCATGCCACAGAGAGAAATGTTATGCATCTGTGTATGTACGGCTGGGAATGGACCTGACCTAGCAGTATAGCTGTGTCAGTGTTGCGAACAACATACTGAATGGGCTGTGTGTGTGAGGTGTGTGTCATAAGTGATGGATGATACCAGCATTGCCACCGCTATGTGAACATCCCTGTCCCCATAAATGAATACCTAGGCTGTGCTCAACACCATGGTCACTGTGGAAGGGATGGTGCTGTGCGGTGCACCCACTGACATGGTGGTGACAGCAGGCCCTGGATGTAGACATATGAGGTACCCATGTCAGGTCGGGGTACCATCCATGTGCACGGGATATCACCGTGCGGGCATATACAGCACTGTGTTGAACAATATTACAGCACATAGCACCTGTCAGGGGTAATGTTTATACATGGATGTGCGATACCATCATGCACAATACACACCCCCACCATGCAGCATGCTGCCTACCTTGCAGAAGAACATTGTCCACACCATGATGATGGACATGCGACATGTCCATATACCTATATAAATGACATATGTAATGGACAGCCACCTTCCTAATACTGGTATTCCACAGGCTGGACACATCCCTATGCCATATCTGTGATATACCCTGCCATACCATGCAACCCTGTCCATCAAGGCTGCACGTGTCATCACAGTCATACATGGTGCGATGGCCACATGGTACATGCACTATCAACTGACTGGATCAGTAATGTGGCACTGATGCACCTTGTGGTGTCACAATTGCTGTGTGACAGCATGTAAAACGTGCGCGCACATGCTATGTTTGACCATCCCTGCAAATGTCATATGAATAGACATTGTCCCATGTGTATCACATGTGCAATACAGGCAAGCCGTGGCAGGATGTTCAACACCCGTACAGTGTTGAGTAGATGTATATGGCAAAACACATGCATGTACAGGTGTCCATGTGTATGTGTGCAGTGTCACTGCTGACGTCCATAACGGCTGCATCTGTGATGCTATGTGACATATACACAGCATCCAGGTGAACAGTAGTACTGTGGACACATTGGGCCAAGTGCAGATTGGTAAGAACACAGGTGCAGGCAAGTACACATGTCCACAGCAAGTTACCATCTACATGGAGTATGTACACTGTGATGAGTTGACACAGAGATATGATATGATATCCACTGCATAATGGTGTGACAGGTGTGACAGCAACACGTCAGCTGTGTCAGTGTCATGATGCTTCTCAGGGATTACTGTGCAGATGTCGTACATGTCATAGCAATGTATGTTCAGCGGTATGCCAGTACATCAGTGTGAATGTGACCTGTCACCATCATTATGTCCTACAGATAATGCCACGTTCATGACTCCCAGTCTTCAGCCACCAGGAGGATGATGTCATAATACCATTGCTCCATGACAACTATGATGTGCTGTTTAGCCATGTGCCACAGCATGCTCAGCAGCAGGATGACCTGTGGCAGGATATACGCAGGAGGGTGAATGACGTGGGTGGCAACAACCACACCTACCAGCAGGTACGCAGACACTGCATGGACCTGATATGGCATGCGAAACAGCGTGCCACTGCAATCGCCAGAGAACAAGGTGGAACAGGTGGTGGGCCACCAACCCAGCCCCCACTCACACACACAGAGGAGCTACTGGCAAGTCTGGGGACACCCAGGGAACAGCATGCGGAAACACTAGCCACCATCGTGGAGGTGGGTGTCTCCCAACCAATGAGCCTGAAGTTTCCTGGTAAGTCAGTCCTGCATATGCGTATGATATCCACTGTAGTTGCAGGTGTCACTGTACATCATGTAAAGTAACAACCCATGCCAGGTATATGGGCACACAAGCTGCATACTACAGTATGCTACGTTGTGTATGCAGACGTGTGCAGACCATATGCTATCACACAGGTACATGTGTTCACATGCACAGTGCAAACTGTGGCTGTTGTACAGTCATGGATAATGTTTCTACTGTTGTGTCGCCCCTATACAGGTACCTCTGGCGTGTCGCACAGACATGGGTCCGTCCCAAGTGAGACTGTTGTCAGTATCAGGCATGTTACAGTGTAGAGTTATTTGCCATGTGGCCAGGTATAACATGCACACCTGGGTTTTGTTCCAGTCATGTTATACAGGTTGCACTACCAGACACACACACATGCCACCCATGTGCAATAGATACAACCGTTATTATACACCGGCATGAAACCACAGTACCTGTCAATGTGATATGTGCGGTCAGCTATGCATACAACGGTGGAGGTGTTCTACAATGGATGCATATGTAGTATGCATTGGAACAACATTTGTGGTACGCACACAGTACCACACAGTGAGCAGTGATATGGGCAGCACACAGGTGTCACCATTGTGACATATGCCCCTGCATTGTGTGCACACATTGTGACACGCCACCCGACATGTCCCAAGCTTGTGGTGTTCTGTCTGCAATATTGTCACACCATCACATGACCTACATCCGACATAACAGACATCCACACTGTTGTCTGCATAGCCCTGTGGATTGTGACACCTCTGACATGTATGGGTGTATGTCACATGGGACACCACAGACATGTGTACAAGATGCCCATCAAACACAATTGTCCAAGATCCGCTCACACATGGCCATGGGTGATAGCCACAGGCATGTTGCCACACAGTACGTCTGCTGTGGATAGACCCCGTTGCACATTGTCCACACATAGTGCAATCATAGCCGTAGCGGACCACTTATACATTTGAAGTGTTACACCGGACAACCGGAATGCCTGTCTGCAGCCACCGGAGGTGTCATCGATGTCTACCATATACGATCTGTGGAACAGCATGACTGTGTTGCAGTCATGGCAATGCAATGTGTCCATGTTATGCATTGCACAGCAACATACATGTGTCATGTTGCCATGCAATGGCACAGTGCCTGTACTCCACACTGTATAGCTATGTACACGGCTCACACTAACCACACCTGCACATACACATTTGCTACACATGCATTCTATCTGTAGGCTGTACACACAACACTGCACTGTGAAGCCCATTATGATGCTGTGTATGTGTCAGGACACCATTGTGTCAAACATGTATACATGTTACTGCACATGTCAGCGGATTACATGTCAAGGTAACGTCAGCCATGTGTACTGTTAACCTGTTTGTGGCCACATGGTGTATCACGGTGATGCATGCAAATTACCATGATTGTGTGTACTGCATGCCTACTGATATGACACCTGCTTGATGTAGTGTGCACCCCAGGGTGGTATGCATACTAACACTATTAATGTCTGTGCTGCATTCCCTGTGCTGTAGTGCAGGAATGCTGCATGCCATCTGAAATATCACATGCATGGTGTGTCTGTGTGTGTCTGTGTGTGTGTCTGTGTGTGTCTGTGTGTCTGTGTCTGTGTGTGTGTCTGTGTGTCTGTGTCTGTGTGTCTGTGTGTCTGTGTCTGTGTCTGTGTGTGTGTCTGTGTGTAATGTACCTTACAGTATGTCTTTGCATTCACAGGTGGTGTAGGTGCGTTACCCTCCTGCGGTCCATCTGATGTTAGTGTCCCCACAGATACTAGCGGTGATGACCATATGCATGAGGTACAGGCAGGGTTATCAGGGGCGGAATCTGTGCCATTGGTTACCATCCCACCTATGTCCCCCTCTTCCCCGCACATGGTTCTGATGCCAACACATACCACATCACCGTTTCCCATAGAGGAAGGACAGTCAGTGTCTGTTGGCATTGAACAGGAATGTGTGGTGGCTACAGAAGGTGTGACTACACAACATGTTGCCAGTGTAATGACTGGTGATGTGCCACACAGGCATGTGGCTGGTGCTGCTCGTAGGAGGACCTCTGGCAGACATGCACCTGCAGTACAGAGTGCAGCAGCTGGTATCACCAGACGCATGTTCCAGACTGTAATGGCGGCACAGGCACGTGCAGAATGGCAGAACCAAGAAGGGCAGAGGCTGCAGAGGGCTGCAATCCGTACCCTGAATGACAACATCCAGTCATTGGCAAATGCTCAACAGCAGATTGCTAATGTACTGGATAGGCGATTAGGTGAAATGGTTGGAATCCTCGACCGAGGCATGGCAATCCATGATCGTGAGCTGTCTGTGCTGGAACACCTGGTAGGGGTGAGGCGTAGGACATGTGGGCATAGGCCAGCAATACCACCTAGTGTAGGTCAACGTGTGTGTGCCACCTCTCATGCCCACTCACATAGTGCCGGTAGCAGTAGCAGTGCAGCTGGTGCTGCACTGTCCACACCAGGACACAGCAGGCCACGTGGACGTGGCCCTGGCTGGTCCCATCGTGGACACTGTTCCAGCGGACATGTGTCATCGGACAGTAGCCACTCTGTACCTCCACCTGGTAGTGCCCATGCAACCCCAGGCAGGCACAGGTCACATGGCCGTGGACGGACACAGTGAGCTGTACAACCTGCACTGTACAGTCTGGGGCTGTCAATTGTACCCCGTGTAGGCATCACATATGGCTGAACTGTGTACACACATACCCACACACAGCAGACACAACTGTAGGGCTCCACCACATCCACATGCATTCTGAACAGACATGTCAAGTAAACTCACCGGCCCTTACACACACACATGATGTTATCCATTGGTGCAGCCTATGCCCCTGGCAAACATATCACCCTGTGCATATGATGAAGCCTCTGCCGCATCCCTGTCATCCACACCATCAGTGCAGGGTTATGCAAATATATTCTGATGCACAGGGTGGACAGGATAGTGAGAGGTGTATGTGATACCTGTGTATGCATAGCGTGGGATGTGTATGTTGCAGTGGTTGTGTATGAATACTGACAGATGCATATGTGATACCTGTGTATGCATAGCGTGGGATGTGTATGTTGCAGAGGTTGTGTATGAATACTGACAGATGCGTATGTGACGTGGGTTGTGTACTGTCAACATGCAGCAGACATACCATGTAGTGCAGGTGCAGCATGCATTGTGATGTGTTCACGGTATGTGTGACGGTAACATGTGTAGCACCATGTTGGTTCTGATACCCTGATTCCCTCCTATGGTGTACTCGCATGTGCCTACAGGGAGCACCGTTATCGGTCCCCCACGTGTAGCTGTGGATTACTCACAGGCACATCTGGCAATATCAGCATACTACATGTACCTGCAACCTGCCTGGACACCTACATGACACACATGTCTGCACATATACTGCACCTGATACATGTGGTCAATGCCACAGGCTACAGAGGACAGAGACATCACATACAACACTACAGGTATGGTGACATGGTGCAGGTGTCGTACACAGCGTGATGGCCACTGACTTCAGGTGTCACCTGTCAGCTGTGGGGCACACTGTGCAGCAGTAGGACTCTGTAACAGTACAGGAACATGGTCTCAATCGCGGGGTGTACACCACTATGACGCACACCCCATAGTGTGCAGATGGGGACACTTGCCTGTGTGGTCAGCACCCTCACAATACTATGCACCCACATGCCATGTCACAGGGAGCGGACTTGCACAGGTAGCCAGTATGGCTCACACCTATGGCATCGACAGGGTTGTGCAATGCAGCACCAGTACGGGATAGTCACCATGTGTGGTAAGTGTTCGTTCACAACAGCATATTAGCATACACACTCACACCAAGCAGCAGACATACAAACATGTAGACACACACACATTATGGTGACCACATATGTGTACACAGAGAGACAACATGTTGCATGTACTGCACCATCCAAATGCATGCTCCCCACACTGAGGTATGTACAGATCTCTACTATGGTGTACAGGGATGTGTAGCACGTGGGACATATTCCCCCGATATGTGGCATACATGGGCACACATTCATGCACACATGTCAGTGCTGGGAATACTACACCCACCATATGATACGTGTGCAGGCATGCAGCGGTATGTAGTGCATTATGTGTACCAACACTGTATCCAGCAGATGTGCTGATATATGCACTTGGGGGGTGGTAGGTGTTACAGTTGCCATGTGACATACAGTCGATAACACCTGACCGCTGGGTATGCATTATGTCAGCACTGTCATGTAACAGCGACATAGCATACTGTATGCACATGGCAGGGTAGGATGGTGTGTGACACAACTGTGAGCCAACACCTGCACACATGCATGTGGACAGGTGTTCAAACACATTATGTACACACATACCTCCATACGTGCTGTTTCTATGCCACCCTATAACGGCCCCTATGATGGGTATGCATGTGGTAGGTTGTTGCAACTATGTTATGGACATCGGCCACTGCTCATGCATGGCTGCTCCATGCACAGTACACATGTCACATGTGTCACCTGTTGCCATGTGTGTATGCATTGCTACTTTTTGACATGTGTGTTGACATACATAAAACATTGACTGTGGTATGGTATCACAGCTGTCACAGACAAACAATACAAGGGTATGTGTCCCAGTCAACACTGCTACACCCTGTAGTGGGAGCATTCCACAGACATGGATCCACCTTCCATTCGTGTGTGTAGCACTGCATACGCCAGTGTTATGCATGTGGTACATCACAGGCTTTGTATGTGTCATGTGTGCAGTCCATGCACACATCCAGACAATCACATGTATGACATATCCAGACGTTTGTTCATTGTGGTACAGCAGCAGTCATGTGTCACAGCTGTGTCAGGGCTGTGGTATGTGTGGAGCCGACCTGTCCATGTATACTGATATGGGTGGACTACATCACACATGCTGGATCATTGTTAGTACATGTGTACTTTGCACAACTGGTGTACACTGCTATACAGACCTGTGGACATATGTCACATGCTGTTGTTGGACCTTGAGGCTTACTGCTGCACCAATGACATGGTGCTGGCATGACAGCTAAAGTGTTCACTGCAGTGCGTACATGTTTGACCTGCACCCGTGACACCTGTGATGTCATCTGTGTGTGTACGAGTAACTGCATGTGTGACCACCCTGTGCGTGTGGACAGGTTTACCTTACTGTGACCTGCTGTGTGTACACTCCGTCTGCATGCTGGATGGCGCGTAGCAAATGCTAAGTGTATGAGCATGCCCAGTAAGCAGTTGTGTAGATGGACACACTGTACATTGCACACTGCGCCCTTCTGTGATTATACCCCGTGTGCATGCATGTTTCCCCTTTGCAACTGCTAAGTGTGTGTGCATGCCCAGTTTGCTGTTGTGTAGGTGGACACACAGTACATTCCACACTCTTCCCTTCCATGATTACACTCCATGTGTATGCCTTCTGTGTGTACACTCCATCTGCATGCTGAACGACGCGTAGCAAATGCTGTGTGTGTGTGAGCATGCCCAGTAAGCAGTTGTGTAGATGGACACACAGTATATTGCACACTGCGCCCTTCTGTGATTATACCCCGTGTGCATGTATGTTTCCCTTTTGCAAACGCTAAGTGTGTGAGCATGCCCGGTTTGCTGTTGTGTAGGTGGACACACAGTATGTTCCACACTCTGCCCTTTCATGATTACACTCCATGTGTATGCATGTTTGCACTTTGTAAATGCTAAGTGTGTGAGCATGCCCAGTACGCCATTCATGGACACACAGTACATTCAGCACCGACGTCTGATACTAGGCATGTAGCCATGGCCATTGACATCCTGCACAGCCATGGTGGCCATCCAGGCGAATTATATATAGTTGCTATGCCACAATGGATGCCTACATCAAACACACTGGTTGCTCACTCAAAGGGTGTACTGTCTGTGGTGCTGCCCGTATCCATTTCATGATGTAGTGCTCCGTAGATAGTTAGTATTCCTGAGTGCAGCACTGCCGTGTTACAGCACATCCACCTTGTGATAGTAACATGCTGTGTGACTGCTCACTCTGTATTCATTCCCTATCGGCATCCTTGCCTTTGCGGATGATATCACCCACCTAGGAGTATGCCTCTGACAGTGCTGTGCTCAGTAATCTCGGTAGCACGTTCTGTAAATGCATCATGCTGTATTATGTTCATGTAGTTAGGTGTAGGTTCAACTCCCGGCCCTTCCCAGTGCGCGTGTGTGTGTGTGTGTGTGTGTGTGTGTGTGTGTGTGTGTGTGTGTGTGTGTGTGTGTTTCCAGCTGCCTCTGGAGACAGTGATGCTTTTAGATGCCTCACAACACATACATTTGCTATCAGCATCTATTCCTTTGCGGATGATGTCACCCACCTAGACGTATGCCTCTGACAGTGCTGTGTTCAGTAATCTCGGTAGCGCGTTCTGTAAATGCATCATGCTGTAATGTGTTCATGTAGGTAGGTGTAGGTTCAACTCCCGGCCCTTCCAAGTGTGTGTGTTTCCAGCTGCCTCTGGAGACAGTGATGCTTTTAGATGCCTCACAACACATACATTTGCTATCAGCGTCTATTCCTTTGCGGATGATGTCACCCACCTAGAAGTATGCCCCTGACAGTGCTGTGCTCAGTAATCTCAGTAGCGCGTTCTGTAAATGCATCATGCTGTAGTGTGTTGATGTAGGTTCAACTCCTGGCCCTTCCAAGTGCGTGTGTGTGTGTGTGTGTGTGTGTGTGTGTGTGTGTGTGTGTGTGTGTGTTTCCAGCTGCCTCTGGAGACAGTGATGCTTTTAGACGCCTCACAACACATACATTTGCTATCAGCATCTATTTCTTTGCGGATGATGTTACCCACCTAAAAGTATGCCTCTGACAGTGCTGTGCTCAGTAATCTCGGTAGTGCATTCTGTGAATGCATCATGCTGTAGTGTGTACATGTAGGTAGGTGTAGGTTCAACTCCTGGCCCTTCCAAGTGCGTGTGTGTGTGTGTGTGTGTGTGTGTGTGTGTGTGTGTGTGTGTGTTTCCAGCTGCCTCTGGAGACAGTGATGCTTTTAGACGCTTCACAACACATACATTTGCTATCAGCGTCTATTCCTTTGCGGATGATGTCACCCACCTAGAAGTATGCCTCTGACAGTGCTGTGCTCAGTAATCTCAGTAGCGCATTCTGTGAATGCATCATGCTGTAGTGTGTTCATGTAGGTAGGTGTAGGTTCAACTCCCAACCCTTCCAAGTGCATGTGTATGTGTGTGTGTGTGTGTGTGTGTGTTTGTGTCTGTGTGTGTGTTTCCAGCTGCCTCTGGAGACAGTGATGCTTTTAGACGCTTCACAACACATACATTTGCTATCAGCGCCTATTCCTTTGCGGATGATGTCACCCACCTAGACGTATGCCTCAGACAGTGCTGTGTTCAGTAATCTGGGTAGCGCATTCTGTAATTGTGTCATACTGTCGTGCGATAGGGTAGGTAGGTGTAAGGTCAATTCCCATGCCTGCCAGATGTGTGTGTGTGTCTATGCTCCCAGCCACATGGGTTCGTAGGTTATGGTTTTAGGCGCTTCACAACACACATATATCCTGCTGATGTCTCTGTGTTTGCGGATGTTGAGACGCACCTAGTGGACTGCCTGTGTGTCTGCTGTGGTTAGCGACCTCCGTAGCGTGTTCTCTATGTGCGTCATGCTGTGGTGTGATAGGGTAGTGATGTGTAGGTTCCACTACCGGCCTTGCCACATGTGTCTGTCTGTATCTCTCTCGATGTATATATATATATATATATATATATATATATATATATATATATATATATATATATATATATATATATATATATATACATACATATTTTATGCCCATAGTGCTGCTCTTGCATGGACAGCTGTCTGTCCCGTGTATCGCATATTTGCACAGCTTACACATAGCAATGTGGTATGATGCAAATCCGAACATTGTCCATGCAATGTCCGTGTTCCGGGAGGTGTTACACGCCCTTACAGACATCCACTGTATATCCTGGCAGACAGCTATCCTTGCTGTACTGTCACTGTACTCGTACACGCCATAGACTTTGTGTATCATTGCCTGTTTACGATGTGTGTATGTCTATCTGAGCTGTGTGCATGGTCGTGTGTATGTCCCACTATAATCATCTGTGCAGGTGTCACCAATATAGGTAATTCATGTAGACTGCTGTTTAATTTGCATTTCAGCACATACCTGCAGACAGTATTGCACTTCCTACTGCAGCACATTTCATCATCTTGCAGTGGATAATAATGTTTCCACACACATGTATCTGTTTCTGTTCATAACACTCCACCTCAAGGAGCATATATCTGGACAAGGCCTTATGTGATAGTGGGACACTCAGGACCAGTAATGACATGTTGCTCTTAGAAACATTGCTAGTGAGCACAGTGATATGTTATGCATGAGTATGGCATTTCTGTCTGATTTGGTGTCTTCATCACATGTTTGTCGTTGTTTCCTGTCATCAGTTATCATGAGGGTGCCGGACTGTTACTGTTACGTGGAACACAGCAAACATATGAGGCATACCTCTACACAGTCTGCGTACATCTGTACAGTTGCAGAGTATGTGTCTGATACAACATACCTACTGTCTGACTACAATACACACACAGTGTATGGCGGCATGACAGCCCACATGACATTACTTTGTATTTGCACGACACACCCACACAGACAGCTGTATTACTCACACAGGTCTATATCTGCTTATCCACACTAATTGTCCTTTCATGTACCATATGTGTGCGTTGTATTTGCGCTTTCCGTCAGTGGCGGGGCTCACGTACGACTTTGGGGGTCTGGTAATTGTTATGTTGACACTTCATGACACCCTGGGGGACACTTTACCTTTGTGTCTAATTACCTTCCACATTGACCTTCGCAGGGCATACGTTGTCATTCACATTTTCCGGGGTATGACTTATACATGTTTGCCCATTTGTCCTGCTGTCTTTCTTCTCACCTGTCCACCTAATATCACCAGTTCAGTACATGTATTTTGGACAGGTTAGCTCCTTCATACCCTTGACCTGTTGTCATTATGTGTACACGCCCTGACGTTTGGCCTTTGCCCTTGTTACATTTCACATAGTGATGTGCCTTTCTAGCTGATTGCTGTCTAGGCATTACGGACTGTGCGGTAGGTGATAGTGACCGCTATTTCCATTGCATGATTAGTGACACTCATAACATCCATATTCATGGCTACGCCAGTATTCGCACAACGGTCTGAGTTTGTATGGGGTATTTCTAATGTAGTCCCTATCTGTATTTCCTGTACTATGCCTTACTGCAGCTGTGTTATTCTGACAGTTTTCCAGTTATAGGTACCATCTTGGTCGTACGCATGTCCATCCATGGGAATAGCCTACAGGACACTGATATAGGGATGTACATATTTCCAACTTGCTTTCCGCATTATCCAGTGGATGCTTTGCACCATTATTGAGAATAAAGGCATGTGCTATACCCACATCCCTCCCACAGGGTGGGCCTACGAAATCTCTGCCAAACAACACCTAGGCCCATTTGTGCATACCCAGGTTCCCATGCCTGCAACCCTCTACGGTACACATTACACATGGTTAATGTGTGTGGTACTGCGATGTGGACACACTTATATGCACTCCCCACTCTAGGGATATCTGTTCATACGTCCTGCATTTCATGGACACATGTGTCATCACCCTTGCACGTGATTTTAGTGCATATACAGCTGATTCGTATATGCGGCTGTCACTTCCTTTGTGTCAATCGTTGCAGGTACTGCGAATGGATAACTTTTTGGAGTCCTACAATGGACACCAATATGCATGTTTAAAGTGTAGAACTTGCTGGACTGTCACTTTCTGGCCAATGATTTTGACTGCTGCTGTATATTCCCCATTCGTGGATGTCTGTTTGACTACCCATATTAGCTATTACTTGGCATATTTATATCCATGTGTCATATATACGGGACATAGGTCTGTTGTGTGTACATATATACATGTAAACTCCTCGTTTCATACCTTGCTTTGTTAATGTCTGTGGATTACCTGTGTACACAAATCTATAACCATACCATACCTTTCCACTGTACAGATACTGGCAGAGTGTACGGATGGTTGCCCCTTTATCTTAGGTGTGTTTTACATTGACCTGTGTCTATCTGGCAATTTGCTGGCATTTCATTTGAGACTTACGGTGGCACCTTCTGACAAGTAGTTCAGGTTACAGATGCATACCCTTCGTCAATCCCTGCTACTAACACACCCGCTATTCTATCCACTTTCTATGTTTGTTTTAGCACATATCTTGTGTTTCTCACTATTTGTACCAGTACTTTGCATGGCATTGTCCGGTTCCATACTTTCAGAGGCTGACAGTTTTGAGACATGTATAACTAACGTGGGGGAAACAGCATTAATTTACTCTGCTGTGAGCGGATCACACACGCACAGGCGCACTTGCATTTCCTTATTGTGGGTTACGCGCAGGCGCACATGCATATCCGTATTCTGGGATACATATGTTTACTGAGTCTTTGTGCTTACGTGGCCTGTATTAGGTGTGACAGTACCAGTAACATATCTCTGATCCGGTTAACGGACGTATGCGAAACACACTTTCACCTTTACATATGTAACTGTCTTTGCGGCACAGATGCATTAGTTACACGTTCACATTTATATGTTCTATACTCGTAATTCAAACGGGACTGCATTCACGTTGGCCGGTTGCTGTGACCACTACACGTTTGGTGTTCTGTCTCATTTATATGCATACCCATGGTACATAGCTACATTAACATACCCCCCCCGCACTCACTTACGTCACAGGCATCCATTCTCCTGCTGGGAAAAGTGTGGTACTACATGTTACACATTCCCTATTCCCTAATGCTCTTGACCCAGGATGCATATGGCGTAACCGCAGGGATATTCAGAACACAAAGGCTTATAGTCCCAATGCATACAGGTCTTTAACTGTCAGGGTGTTCCTGTGGTGCTCTGGGATTGGTCTTGTCCGCCTAGTGTACAGCACTGCCTTGACCATGTACGAATGTCAGACGAGGCACATGGGCACGGTTTGTCCATGTTTATTATACCATGACCCCCCATTATTCCAAACCGTGCACGCTGATTGGCCAGTGTGCCCGTTGTAAATCGAGTTATACTAATGGAAAACGGTCCGGTCGCCCAGAACTTTTTCCATTAGTATAACTCGGTATTTAAAACCTGTCTTGCTATGTTAGATGGGTTTAACATAGCGAGACAGCTTTAAATAAGCAACGGAGGTGTCTGTTGCTTACTTTAAAGCTGTCTCGCTATGCTAAACACATTTAACATAGCGAGACAGGTTTTAAAAGAAAGCAACGGGGAAATCAAGCTCTCCGTTGCTTTTTTGTAGTGTTTTGCTATGTTAAATGGGTTTAACATAGTGAGACAGTTTTAAAATTAGCAACGGACATCTCCGTTGCTTATTTTAAAGCTGTCTTGCTATGTTAAACCCATGTAACATAGCGAAACACTACAACTAAGCAACGGAGATCTTGCTTTCTTCGTTGCTTTTGCCCACAGCTCTGATGTACTGTGCAGGTGCGCAGTACATCAGCACTGCCGCGGATGCCAGACATCTGCAGAAGGGCAGCAGACAGGCATTATACTATGCCATTTTGTAAGGGAATAATTAGTTTATTTTCTTACATGATGCCATGGTATAATAGCAATAACCCACTTCTGGGTGTAGGTAATGCTGTATTTACCCACGGTTGGCTTTGTTTGGTCCCGAGGGCGAAACCGTGGGTATATCCAGCATTAGCCACACCCAGGCGTGGGTTATTGCTATAATATTCAATCTGTGTTTACAGACACGGGTGTTTGGACAACCGACAATAGCCTATGCTGTTGGCATACAATGATGTGGGTGGTGCTGGTTATCATACATATTCCATGTTGTGCGTTGTTCCCATTCACAATTGTCTATTCCCTGTAGTCATTCATACATGAATATTTATGTAGCACATGACTGCACTATGTATTACCTGCAGGTATGCTGTGTTACAGTGAACATATGTGACGGTTGGTTACAGTGTATATGTGTACGTACCTCTGTGATACAGGGGACTACCACACATCCTTCGCAGCATTTCATGCGTATGTACATACTATTATTCGGCGGCCGGTAGACGGTTGTGAGAGCACTGATTACATGTGTCCCTATTTGTGCACGCATCGTGTTAGTCTTTGTCCAGCTTTTGTTGCTGTCATGGGTTGGACGGTGGTGTTGGTGTGTCATTGGGTTGTATTTATACTGCCGATACTTCAGTGGGGGGTAGGGTTAGCACTTGTTCCTCTTTGCGGGGGAGGCCCCATTATGGACATTTGTGTCCTGCGTCAACACGTGACACGTGCCATATGTCCTGTGATATTAACACAGTAGTGTATTTCTTACCTTCATTACTACATGCATGTTACAGGCATTTTGTATCTGGTACACATGAGTATTATATTGGATAGCTTAAGCTATTCACATGCTATGCAATAACCTTTCATTCTGGCATATACGTGTTATTCTATCCTTTGCATCAGCCGTGGGTGTTTTACCATGCAAATCCACACATATCTAGGAGTGATGTCCCACCTTGACAATCTGTACATGTGGCAACCCTGCTGGGGTGACCTGCTTGGTGGACAGCTTTTCCACCCTGTGTATTATGTTTTGCATGTCTGCATAGCTACTCATCAGTGCCGTGGCTACACATACTCCTTTGTCCAGATGTGTACAGTTATGGACACCGTGGCGTGTGAACACCTATGGGGTTTCGACAGGTCTGTAACCACACGCGGGATGTACACATTCTGCCGACACATTCACATGCAGCCATTTGGATTTCAGTACCTGGGATGGGATGCTGACATATGTGGGGTACATATTTGCAAGCCTGTCACTGCCTAGGGCAATACTTCCTATTACATATGGGGTATACCCGCTCTGTGTAGGTGTGCAGCTGCGCAAGGCTGCTAGCCAGATTAGGTGGACATTCGGACATGGGTGCGGGTTACGTGCTATAAAGGGGTTGTTGAGTATTACATTTGCATGCATGGGTTCTGTTTCTGGATATTCCCATTCGGCATATGCCATCCTATGTGTATGTGATGGTTACGTTGCTGTGTATAGCACATTTTACTACACATATGTTTGTGTGTGTTTGAGATGTCTAGTTTCTTTACGGTTGTTATATGGCCACGACTGCCCAGCTTTGTACTATCACTACCACTGTGGGACTGCTGGTGACCATGCCCATGGGGCTAGTCGTGTGTATTTGCGGCACGCTGCCATGATGCAGTACACCTCCACTGGGTATGACTGCTGACAGTGCAGTACATAACGGACACAGTATTCTACATATCATTTGTTCCATGAACGGGAACATTTTGTATTTCGTGCATTTATGTTTGGTTCTCCATTTTGTGTGGACGGGTACTATGTAGAATACTTTGCATACGTTTCATTATCCACGGACACTGGCAGGTGCAGTTACTATTGCAGGCGGCCTGTATGAGTCAGCACTTTAGGTTGCTCATCGCCTGCCGACTTGGCCATGCCTCCGAGCGCAACCTAGTTAGGCTCCCTGGACTCGCGCATGTGCCCTATGCACGTGGTTGTGGTTGCAGCGCACACTCATTACTATGCATGTGGCGCTGCTACGCCATTTATACGCTGCACGACTGGCGCAAGCCTTACACCAGCCTTGCGCCGAGCCTCATGAATCCGGGGATTTGTATATATATATATATATATATATATGTATGTATGTATCACTCTTTTTGTATATATATATATATATATATATATATATATATATATATATATATGTGTATGTATCACTCTTTTTGTATATATATATATATATATATATGGAACATAAAAACATGCCCCTCTCCATACATGAGCATATGTTTTGCTATGGCACTAGTGGACTCACCTCTCTAATAACAATACAAATGGTCTCTAATTCGCTCACGTAGTGAGCGATTAGTTTTACCTACATAAAACTGAAAACAAGATTGGCATGCAGCTACATATACAAGATTTCTTGTATTGCAGTCTGCCTTACATCGAATGTGCCATAGCTTACCATCATTGGGGTTGCGAAAAAACCTTGAGACATCGATATAGGAACACTGAGGACATGAGCCACACTTACTGGTTCCATAAAAACCATCTGTAGGGACAACAGAATTATTGATACTAAGATCAGGGAAACATAGCCGTTGTTTCAAATTTTTCTGTTGCTGTTAGCCAACGACGATATTAAATCTGTTGTTGGTAACTGTCCTCTCTATACTTGTAGTAATTTGAAAAATTTGAAACAACGGCTATGTTTCCCTGATCTTAGTATCAATAATTCTGTTGTCCCTACAGATGTTTTTTATGGAACCAGTAAGTGTGGCTCATGTCCTCAGTGTCCCTATATCGATGTCTCAAGGTTTTTTCGCAACCCCAATGATGGTAAGTTATGGCACATTCGATGTAAGGCAGACTGCAACACAAGAAATCTTGTTTATGTAGCTGCATGTCAATTTTGTTTTCAGTTTTATGTAGGTAAGACTAATCGCTCACTACGTGAGCGAATTAGAGACCACTGGTATTGTTATTTGAGAGGTGAGTCCACTAGTGCCATAGCCAAACATATGCTCATGTATGGAGAGGGGCATGTTTTCATGTTCCAGGTGTTACATGTGCAGCCTGTTAGCATTAGAGGTGGAGATATTGTAAACTCCACCGAGGAGTCCGAGTTAAAGTGGATTCTTCGTTTGGCTGCACACATGGGCAGGGGGTTGAATGAGAGTGTTTTATATATATATATATATATATATATATATATGTGTGTATGTATCACACTTTTTGTATATATATATATATATATATATATATATATATATATATATATATATGTGTGTGTGTGTGTATCACACTTTTTGTATATATATATATATATATATATATATATATATTTTATTTTATTTTATTTATTTTACATTTGTTGACCGGGCTAGTCAAGCTGGACATACATCCGTTTACAGTCGAGGCCCGGGGAGAAAAGCTCCAGAACAGGTAAGCAACAATTTTGAATGACAAAAAAAAAATTAATATGCACAACAATATACAAGTTGAAAAAAGGACAAAATTACAAAAAGAATCTAAAAATACATTAGAAGTAGAATTAAAATAAGAGAAAAAAAATTAAAGGCATGGTACTATAGTTAGACTAATAAATCAGATGGAAACAATATAGGAATACGTTACAAAAAGATTCTTAGTAAGGCATAGTTCTAAGAAGTGACTCTCAGCAATTAAAAGTGTAGGTTAGGATCTTAGTAAGGGAGGAAGAGGAAGATTAGGTGAATGGAGTCGTGTTTTCAGTCGGGGTTGGTACAAGGACATAACCATTGAGTTTTAAGATGTTCTTTGATATGTTTTTTGAAAAGAGTAGTAGAGTCTTGATTAGTTAATTCTTGAGGGAGTTGTATACATATGTATACATATACAGAGATGTATACATATATATATATATATATATATATATATAGATATACGGAGATGTATACATATATATATATATATATATATATATATATATATATATATATATATATAAATAATAACTGATACTCCAGCGGACACAAACATCCTTCAGAGAGGCCTCATAGAAATGGAAAATTGGTGCCAGAGCCATGGCCTTAAGCTGAACGCCAAGAAATGTATAGTCATACCCTTTGGGAAAAACAAGGTACCGACAAATTACCACATAGGCAGTAATCCATTAAGTATGGAAGTGGTAATCAGGGACCTAGGGACCCAGGTTGACATTAACCTCTCTTTTGACACTCACATTGCCAAAGTGGTTAGGAAGACCTTCTATATTTCCCACCTTATCATGAAGGGTTTCACATCTAGATCAAGAGAGGTCATTGTGCCCCTGTACTCTTCTCTTATCAGGCCAATGATTGAGTACAATGCCCCATTTGGGATGTATCTCACCCGACACCTGCAGCAGTTGGAAAGACCCCAAAAGTTCCTCACCAAGAGGATAAAGGGTCTCAAACATATGTCATATGCTGCCCGAATGAAAAAAAACTCCAGCTCTATAATGTCGCATACCGCCTACTCAGAGGTGATCTGTGCCTGACGTACAAGGCCATGTCCAATCCTGAATTAATGGACATGCTCCACCTCAGAAAATCCAAATCCATCAGAGCCACGAGAACAAGTGATTTTAACCTCAACACAGAAATAAATATAACGTGCTGGAGGGACAGATTCATAACCCAGAGGCTCCCTACACTCTGGAACAGAATCCCAGTCCATGTTAGGCAGAGCCCCTCACTGACTCTATTCAAGAGAAATCTCGACGAGTGGATGGGAGATCGTAAGTTTACCCCGGGGGTCATCTCTGTGTCACTACTAGACAGAGGCATAGTAAACTAAACCCTAAAAGGGCGTAGTATTCTCATCCTAAGGGGTGGTGTAAGCCACATACACTCTGGCTAGGCTTATAAATGCCCTAGGACAGATAGCCTAGTACGATCCTATGAACCTATGAACCTATACATATATATATATATATATATATATATATATATATATATATATATATATATGTATGTATGTATCACACTTCTTGTATATATATATATATATATATATATATATATATATATATATATATGACTTTTGTATATATATATATATATATATATATATATATATATCACACTTTGTATATATATATATATATATATATATATATGTATCACACTTTATGTATCTATATATATATATATATATATATATATATATTTATATATATATATATATATGTATATATATATATATATATATATATATATATATATATATGTATCACACTTTTTGTATATATATATATATATATATATATATATATATATATATATACATATATATATATATATATATATATATATATATATATATATATATATATATATATATATATATGTATCACACTTTTGTATATATATATATATATATATATATATATATATATATATATATATATATATATATATATATATATATATATATATATATATATATA